>NC_064772.1:951328-1251328 GCF_011397635.1 Epinephelus fuscoguttatus | reverse complement strand
TTATAGCACCATCCAGAAACATGGACAATTATAAAGCAGCAGCCAACAATGTAAGAAGACACAATAAAGGACTAAAACACAGTGCACAACTTAAAGGAGTTGATGGGATCACATTTCACTGGAGTTGTACCATGTATAATTCCATGTGACAAATCAATGATTGATTAATTGACATACTGTACCATGAAACAATAAACATTTTGAAATATTCCAAGATTTCATATAGGGCTGGGCGATATGGCCTAAAAAAAAAATCTCTGATTTTTTCACAAAAAATCCGATTCATGATTTAAATCAATTTTTTTCCCCTCCTAGTTAAAAAAAAATACATATTTGCGGCCTGGTAGCACATACCATATTCAGCATGTGAATAAACCCCAGCTTTTCCACGGTAGCCTATATATGGGCATCATATCTCTTGCAATATACATTGCGACTGCATCTGTGATCGCTTTCCGCCGGACCCCTTTCTTATCATACGGCAGTGTTTCCCCTACCATCATATTGGATCACAACAGAAGTCATTTAAGGTTACCTTTCCTATAGAACAGGTCTATACCTTGTCCTTTTATTAAACAAACTAAATAGCCTTATGTTACAGGCTGAGCCTGATGTGTGTGGCTTGTCTGTGTGTGTGTGGAGCTGTGTATGTGTGTAGTTGTTGTAGCAGGTATGAGACGTTAGTGCGCAGGGTGTGGTGTGTGACGTCAGACGGATGCGCCCCAGGAAGAAAGTGAGGCATGTGCTCTGTTGTTTACATCGAGCAGCCATAGCGAAGAAGCCTACGCAGTTCTGCATGCTGTTTTTGAGTTATTTCCCTCTATGTAAAAGTCAGACACTGATGAGAGAGGCTGTGCATCATCCCTGCAGTGCTGAAAATAAAGTGCCGTTCTTTAACACAGATGAAGTCCCGTTGTTTATGTGTTGTTGCCACAACGAGCTAACACAAGCTAAAGGAGCTAATGGTCTTCGGAGGTCCCTTTACTACAGTTTGGGGGTCTGCCAGCTTGGCGTTGGTAACACTTATTCATCTTATTTACACAACGGCATGTCATTTATATCCCTACACGGTGCGCGTCTAAAATCCTCCTCTGCTCTCTGTGTCACGCACGGCGGAGTTCGGCCCTTATTCGCACGCGCGCGCACACACACACACACACACACACACACACACACACACACAAGTGAGCACAGACACAGACACAGGTGAGCACACAAAAGCGCTGAAGAACTTGTTCCCTTTCTTGAGAAGGAGTTCTTCCCCGCTCGCTGCCATGTTGTTTGTGTATCAAGCACGCGGGGGGGAGGGGTGAGCCCACTTTCTGAACTACCGGAGCCCAGCGTGGAGCGGCGGTGGCGGATTTTAAATAGAAACTCGATTTTCATTAAAACAAATCGGCCTAAACTGCAAATTCGAATTAATCAATAAAATCAATTTATCGCCCAGCCCTAATTTCATATAACTTTTAGGGTGCATTCACACCAAATCAGGCATTGCGGTGATTAACTGCAGTATTATGCGGCGGCTCATTTGTGGGGGAGTGGACAGTGGAGACCAACTATAGCAGGCCAATTTCCTAATCTCAGTTAGTGACTATCGGTCTTGGGTAAGTTTGTTTATATACACAAACAAAGCCAGTGCTCTCCTTTGTAGATTACAATCTGTGAATACATACTTTATTCCTTTTATTTACTATAAAATTTACTGATAGAAAGAGACCGGATTACTTGCTACTAATGATTGTGGGCGTCTTATGGTCTGATTACCAGTTCTGTGTTTCCACACTACTGCATCAGGTTGGATTAGTTGGATCAAAAGTTGATTCTGTGTCAACTTATTATCACAGTCAACTGTGGGGTTTTTTGCATCCCCTGTGGCCCCACTGCTGCAGCCTAAATGCACTACCCTCATTAAAATGAATGGGAGGACTGGCATTTTTGCCTGATTTGGTACAAGTGCAGCTTTATCCCATGGTTCTGTAGCTATCACTTTAACCAGTCGTTTAAAGCACTTCATCATTACAGATGAGAGCCACTGGGTGGTCATCATTCAGGCAGATGGGTTTTGTTTTCTTGGGCACAGGAATGGTGGTGGACTTGAAGCATGACGGTATGACAGACAGTTGAACACTGCTGTGAACACCGATGCTAGTTAGTCAGCACATAGTTTAAGGACACACCCACTAATACTAGGGATGCACGATAACTATCGGTACTGACAATTATCGGCCCTATATTGGTAAAAATGACGTCACACAGATAAGTCCAATAATGAAATTTTTTGCCGATAACTAGATCCAATTATAAATAGCCAACAGAGGACCCCGGAGTTTGCCAGCTTCTCCATCATTTGGAGCTGCGATTCAAACTTCCAAGCCGCCGCTACTTTTCAGAAACATGCTTGCCTGAACTATATAATGTACTCACAACACACATTCAAACGCTCATCCACAACAATGTACAGGACATAAGTCTTAACCACCGACATTTGGACGAGTGACATAAATCCAGTCAGCATGTTAAGTTTGACAGAGCAGTGGCTGAACAGAGATTATAACATGATCAAAACAACACTGCATTCGCAGGAGTTTTCTGGGTCGCACACAGCGGCAGCGATCTGCAAGGCATTTGAGGCTATGTTTCGACAATGGAATATATTCAAGAAGATGGCGCACGTTGTCCTGAGGGACAACGGACGAAACATCGTCAAGGCTATGGACGATTGTGGACTTGCGCATCTGGACTTTATGGCGCACACATTACAACTCACCGTACACACAGCTTTGATAAGCCAAAAGAGTGTAAATGACTATGTTTCAATTGGGCGGAAAATAGTAGGTCATTTCAAGCACTCTCAGCTAGCTACTAGGGTTGTCATGAGAACCGATACTTCGGTACCAAGCGATGCCAACACGCAAAAAATACGTTGGTACCTGTCTTTTTTTCAGTACCGTAAGTACCGGACACAACTTTGCCCTCAGCGGGCTGTGTCGATTCCTGTCGGAACTGAAGGGGGCAGAATATGTGTGTCGGTCTGTGCCTAGGACGAGCGCCGTAGATGAACACCTGTTCTCCAACGTCTTTGATAGAAACAACGGCTTCTACAAGTGCTAGAGCTTAGATCGGGCCCAAAAAAATCCAGCCCGACCCCACCCGAGCACGTGCATGTTCTGTCCAAGCCCAGCCCAGCCCGTCCCTTTAACTGAAATTATGAGCCCGAGCCCGGTTTAAACCCAACTTTTTTTAAGGATACAAACATGGACATTGAAGGCTGACTCTCGTCTTTCTTTCCATGGCAAGCCTTCGTCATGTGCCTCTTAGGTGTCGAGGTCCTCATCTTTTTGCTGTCACATGCCAGCAATCGCGCTGCACTTGGTACACTCAACAAAACAGACACACATGTTGTCACCGTCGATCACTCACATGTGCATGTAGAAATTCACTGGTATTGGTATCTACTACTGAAATTCTGGTATCGTGACAAGCCTACTAGCTACCTCCCGTCTGGCGGAGTTACAGACAAGACTGGGTATGAAACCTGCACGGCTCCAACAAGACGTGCCAACACAATGGAAGAATAGGTTTTATATGCTGCGGTGTCTGCTGCAGCAAAAGCAAGCACTTGCAGCTTATGGAGCAGAATATGAATTGCCTGCAATTCTGAGCGCAAACCAGTGAACCCTAATTGAAAACATGTTATCCATTCTCAATCCGTGTGAACAGCTGACCAAAGATATAAGCAAAGCTACAGCCACAGCTGCACACATGATCCCCACTATCCAAACGTTAAAGCGGCTGTTAAACAAGACCGCTCCAATAGACCACGGAGTGAAAACTTCAAAGAGCACCCTGTTAGAGGCAGTTGAAAATCGTTTTGGTCACATCGATGCAGAGCTCCTGTATTATCTCGCAACAATCTTGGATCCCAGATATAAGGACCCTTACTTTACCCCTGCATCCAAACGAGAAGCAAAGAAATGGCTACAGGAAAAGATTTAGAGCAGGCAGGAGGACCATGACGTACAGGCTAAGAGACTTTAAATATTTTGTCTGTCTAAAAAGTTGGGCCATTTATTCAATTTTGTGGGTGGTAAAAAAAAGAATGTAAATGTAATGTGCATTACATTGCTGTTAATAATCTGAAATGTGTGTTAGCGATGGAAAATGCATATTAATTGGATAAATGAAGTGAATGAAAATAAAATTATTCAATCTTGGGAGAAAGATTTACTCAATCACAGTTGTCATGGACATTCTGATATTGATTTCTTGTGGCATTTATAAACCTTTGACCCTGCTAATTTCTGACACTGGTCAGGTGCTACAGATGAGCCACAGACAAAGAGATCCAGAGCAGACGGGCACAACAATTCTCTGGTGGACATGTATGCTGAAATCCTTGAAGAAAACACTGTTGACAATGAACATGAGGGAATCAGCGAAGTGGAAGTTTTTTTTTTTTGTTTTTTTTTTTAATGTTGGATGAACAAGCTTTCAATTTGTGATAAAAATCAAAATATAGCACAGAACATCTTAAAGGGCCAGTGTGTAAAATGGGTTGAAAACCATTGAAAACAGTGATATCAGTGGTCAAATTCTAGATTGCAGGGCTCACTCGCTCACCCCTCCCGTCGGGTAAATGACGGTGGCCTCGTATGGACAAAAAGCCTTGCGCAGGAGTATGTCTATCTGGTGTCTATCTAGCGACGAGGTGAATGTTTATTTAGAAATCTAAACCATGTTAAGATATTGTAATGAATCCCTCACGAGCAAGAGACCAGAGTAGCGTTTGGGAAAAAGGCCCGCTTATTTAAGCACTCCAAAAACTCCGGTAACACTCCAGGGGGTAAAAGACTCCGTCCCAAACTCTGACTCTTCTAGCATAACACACACACTCCATACACACATTCTCGTTTACTGTACCAAGCGGGTACCCCTCCCCTCTCTGCTCCACCAATCTCCAGCCCGCACACTGACTGACAGCGTAGCCTGTAAACAGAGCTCAGCTGTTTATGTAGCCTAGCAATATCTCCGGACTATAGTAGCTGCAATGGACGACTTTGAATGCAATTTTGAAGAGTTTCTTGTAGCGGACACAGACCCAGAGTCATACCTGTTTGAGCCGGAGCATACAGATGAGGAACTTGAATGCTGAGTGGGCGAGAAGAGAGGCTGAATCCTCTGCTCCCATTTTGCTGCACAGAATGGGATTCGGTGCTACCATCGTTGGGGAGATATATCATCAGGAGGAAAAGCACCGCAGAGAGTGCATCACAAGGAGTGAAGTTCCGTCTTCTTTTCCTTGCAGATGACGCTTCGGGTTCATTCTCTCCTGTTGCGTAGTAAGTGTGGTCCATTCACAAACTTTATAACTAAAAACACTTTTCACTACTCTCTATCGACGAACTATTAACACTCTCTGCTGTTTCCTCCTCCTTCTTCCTTCCTCCCGCTGTCTTCGTTGGTTTATTTATACGCGCGAAACACGTTCTCTGGCTGGCTGGATTGTCCGCTCGGGCTGCCTTACATACGAAAACCAAAGGAATTTTATTTTAGAGCGATTATACAATTATATAAACATATTAATGGGCAGAGGATTCAGATTCAGATTTGACAATAAACCATGCCAAATATTACACACTGGCCCTTTAATAATGTGATTTTGTTCTTCTGTTAGATACGAGGATATCTGTCAGAGCCCACACTTCCCAGGAACCCAGAGAACGCCCACAATTAAGAAAGAAAGAAAAGACAGTAAATGGATAGATCATTGTGCAGGACCTAAACTAAAGTTAAGAGAAAAACTATTTGAAAATATACTTTGTAAAAGGTTCTTCTATGAGGGAATGTAAACCTAATCAGGCTTGTTGTGGATTAGAAAAACCTTGTTTATTTGGGTTAAAATGAAAAGTGATTTTGTTTTGTTCTCAAGGAACACAGGGCTTTTGTTAGAAGCCATTATTTTTGTATGGACAGTGATGCACTTGTTGAGTTGCTACATGCACTTTTTTCAGAGTTTTCATGCACACATTTTTTTTCAGAGTTTTCATTCTGAGAGTCTTTTGTATGAACAGAGATGTACTTTATTTTTTTCAGTTTTCATTCTGAGAGTCTTTTGTATGGGCAGTGATGCACTTTATTTTTTTCAGTTTTCATTCTGAGAGTCTTTTGTATGGGCAGTGATGCACTTTATTTTTGCAGAGTTTTCATTCTGTAAATTTTATTTATGTATGGACAGTGATGCACTTTATTTTTGCACTTTAGTTTTTGTTCTGTAAAATCTTTTTTATTGACTGATGCAGCTGAGTGAAGCAAAAATAAATGTTTTTTTTTTCAGTCATAACTTTTCTTGTTTTTGTTGTGATTACAACACTAGTGATGTCTGTTACATTATTTTGATGAGTCAGAAGCAGAGTTATTATGTTAAATTTATCTTTACTCACTACACCTTTGCCTTTTTTAAAATCAGGTGTGTATATAAACTATTAAAAATGTTATTGGTTATCGGTATGGGCATCGGTTATGAGAAGCAGGAAGTTATCGGTTATCGGTATTGGTGGGGGGAAAAAGTTATCATGCATCCCTAACTAATACCATTTGGTTCTGCTGCTTTCATGGTGTTCACACATATGAAAGCCCTCCAAACATCATGCTCAGAAGGGAGACAGTTGCTTCTGTAGTAGTGTTGCACAGTCTACTGGTACCAACAGTAGACCGCGGTACTAAAACACCACAGTACATATGATACCATAATGTTGGAGTACCGTAGTACCACGGTACCTCACTGTACCCCTACTGTGGGATAAGTTCAAAGTCCAGTCGCAAGAGGGTGAGTGTCCATGCGCCATCCAATAACGGCGCACGCTGGCCTCGCATTTGCGACTAAAAATAGTTTTGTGCGAGCAAAAGAAATCATTCAGGAGCACGCTGTGCGAGGACAGATTTCAACCAGCAGCAGAAATGAAAGGCAAATCCTGCCGGTTGTGAGTTGAACGGGGGTCACACACAGGAATACAGTGGAGCACTATGGCCCCCGCAAGATGACAGTTTACCAGCAACCGAGAAGCCCAGCTCCAGGTCCAATAATTTCCTCTTTGTTGGTGTCATGACTGCCCAGAACTACCTGAACAGACGAGCCGTGGCGGCACACAGGTATGTGACATGTCAGAGGAGAAACGAGACGTTCACATTTCTCTCTTTGTGGCAGGTAACGGTCCACAAACCTCACCGCACTGAAGGGACTGTTCTTAACTTATTACTTACTTGTGGCTGGTTGATTTTTATTTCATTTATTTATTTATTTTATTTTGATCCCCCTTATGTTAATCACTTATTGATGCTGTTTTTGAAGTATGAATAAGTCAATAAGTAATTTATTCCATTGAAAAATCATTGATCTTTTATAGATTTATCTTTTTACGAATGACAAAGGGACATCTGCCTAATTTTTGCTGTGGTATCGTGATACTACTCAGAACTGTTATACTTTCACTGGTATCATACCGTGGGTCCCAATTTTGGTACCGTGACAACACTATTCTGTAGCTTTACAGATGAAATCCACCACAGACTCGGTGAGTTCATGGATGGCATCAGTGACATTGATGGTGGTGTCCTGGAACTTGCTCCACATTGTATTATGTAGTGCAGACTGCAGGGCAGCTTCTGATTGGCCTGACCATTTAAGACCTCTCACGTCACTGGCAGCATGTGCTGTAGTTCGAATGCATACTTTGATCTCAACAGGATGGCTACATGGTTGATTCTGCTCTGTAGCTGCTTCTGAATGGCATATAACAGTGGTCCAGTGTCCATATTCCCCTTGTGGTGCAGTCAATATGTTAATGGAGGTCAGGCATAACCTTCTTAAGGCTCACCTAACTGAAGTCTTCAGCAACAATGAGTTGAGAGATCCAACAGGATAGCCTCTGTCTTCGCTTGTGGTGGAATGAAGATCGCCACAATAATTAGTGCTGCACGATTAATCTAATCGCAATGTCAGGCTGTGCGATTACATAACCGCATAAAAGGCTGCGATTTGCGATTTAATGTAAATAAATGTTAACGTGTGTGCCTGTGAATGTGACTACATCTCCTGTAGTGTGTGGAGTTTGTTGACATTACGCACACAAGGTATCCAGGGGTCCGTTTCAGAAAGGAGGTTCAACAAACTCTGAGCCTACCCCTGAACTCTTAGTCGAGTAACTCTGAGATGGGAAACTCTTGGTTACGGGTTTCAGAACAGGTGATTTCAATTGGTTCAATTAACTCTCTGAGTTAAAGGACAACTTCGGTATTTTTCAACCTGGGCCCTATTTCCCCATGTGTATGTGTGTGTATGATTCATGGGTACCACTCGTTCTAAAATTGGTTCAGTATTGAGGCGCGAAACGAGCTAAAACAGTAATGGGGGCAAATGCGTCCCGTATAAAAGTGCTTTTTTCGCCACTGACCAGTTCAGATCGCCAGTGCTATCTCTGTAGATAGCATATTGTAGCGGCCCTGGGGCAGTGGTGAGTGTGAATGAGTGGAGTCAGCTGTCAGTCAGTGTTGGAGCAGAGAGGTTCCCGCTGGGTACTGTAAGTGAGTATGTGTGTGTGAAGTGTGTGTTACGCTAGAAGAGTCAGAGGACGGAGTCTTTTACGTGCTACCCCCTGGAGTGTTACCAGAGTTTTTGGAGTGCTCAAATAAACGGGCCTTTTTCCCGAACGCAACAACAGGATGTCGCGCAACACCCTGTAAGTTACAGCTTTCATAGGCTGCCTTTGTCGGACGGCGAGATGCTGAAGTTGTGGCTAGTTGTGCTACAAATGGATGCTAACACTCCTCTCCAGACACTGCGCCTTGCAGACCATCAGGTCTGCAGTGCTCACTTCTCCCAAGATGACTACTGCCAGCCGAAGAAGAGAAGACATCCAATCCTGAAACACCTCTTCCTCAAGAAAACGTCTGTCCCACGAGTAGAGAGAGCTACAGACACAGTGGAGCAAAGCTTGTGACGTCACACAGCCCAGAGGTAAGGGAAAGGCTAAGTTAGTATGCTATTTACAGAGATAGCACTGGTGATCTGAACCGGTCAGTGGTGAAAAAACACAGGCTTCATACACACATACTCACAATACCAAGCGGGGACGCCCTCCCCCTCTCTGCTCCAACACTGACTGACAGCTGACTCCATTCATTCACACTCACCACTGCCCCAGGGTCGCTACAATATGCTATCTACAGAGATAGCACTGGCGATCTGAACCGGTCAGTGGCGAAAAAAAGCACTTTTATACAGGACGCATTTGCCCCCATTACCGTTTTAGCTTGTTTTGCGCCTCAATACTGAACCAATTTTAGAACGAGTGGTACCCATGAATCATACACACACATACACATGGGGAAATAGAGCCCAGGTTGAAAAACACCGAAGTTGTCCTTTAAGCGCATGCACCACAACTGATTCACTATGGCAACAAGCTACAAGAAAAGGTCTGCATTTTTTACTCCTCTGGAGTTGGATATTTTAATGTGCTCATACAGCGAATTTGAAGCTGTTTTCAGGAAGAAGAGTAACACGGCTGCAGCAGCGAAGGAACAGGAGTCGGCATGGGAGAAAATTACTGCTCGAGTCTACGCGAAAGGTTTTTTTTTTTTTTTTTTGGATTAATTTCTTTATTGAGGATATTACAGGTATTACAGACATTTTCAAATTATTCATACTTCTCTGTCTCGACATCTTTCCACAAAATAAAAACTGGTCATATACATCACAGGATGAATACACATATAATGCAGTACCTCCCCTCATTAACCTGTACCAACCCCCCATCCCACCCCACAAGAACCGACCCTCCCCCAATGCGAACTGAATGTATCTCCTGATTCCTTGTCTCTAAACAGAGAACTCTCTGTATTAAAGAGCAAATAAAGCTATAAACAAAAAGTTAACCAGAGAGAAATATAAATAAATAAACAAATACATAAATAAATGTAAAACAAAAGGAGAAAAAAAAAAAAGGGATAAGTGTTCAGTCAGGTGGTAAGACTTTAAGTGAGTTGACATATGTTATAAAGGGCTGCCATTTCCCATAGAATTTTTCAGTCACCTTTAAGTTCTTCTCTGATCTTTTCCAATTTTAGGAAAAACATGACATCCTGAAGCCATTGAGAGATTGAAGGGGCGCAATCTGATTTCCACTGGAGAAGAAGACGGCGGCGTGCTAATAAAGATGTAAAAGCTAAGGAGTCTAACTGTTTAGAGGTGTACAGACCATGGTTCTGAGGGCCTCCAAATATCGCAATGAAACCTGGGCATTTCTTAATTTCAGCACTAAGTATTGCCAAAAATTGTGTAACTTTGAGCAAGAATAGAACATGTGACTTAAATTGCATGGAGATTGATGACACCTGTCACACCTATCTTCCACTCCTGGATATATTTCAGATAAACGAGCTTTAGAGAAATGGACCCTATGGAGGACTTTGAACTGTATTAGTCCAAGTCGGGCACAGAAAGAGCTCGTGTGGGTCCTTTTAATGGCCCTTTCCCACCCTTCCTCTGTGAATGTTATGCCCAATTCCTGCTCCCATGCCACCTTTGTCTTGGACATGGTACACACATTCAGTGATAAGAGCTGAGCATAGATTTTTGAAATCAGTGATTTTTCTTTAGGGTTTAGCTCAAGAAGATCATCCCAGGGATATTTGGGGGGCATCACGGGGTAGTTTGGGAAAAGAGAAGTAGCACAGTGTCGATTCTGAAAGTAGCGAAATAGATGGGTTGTTGGTAATCCATATTGAGCACAGAGCTCTGTATAACTGCAGAAGCCATTGTCTTTGTACAGATCTTGAAAGCACCGTATGCCTCTGTTGTACCATTGCAGAAAAGTAGCATCTGTACTTGAAGGAGGAAATAAATGGTTTCTCAGTAAAGGTGTTCTAGAGGAAGCTGACAGAAATTTGAAATGGCGTCTGAACTGATACCAAATCCTAAGCGTGGATCGCACTACTGGATTATCAGTAAAGCCAGAGGGGTTGAGCGGTAAACGGGATGTAAGTAGAGCTTTGAGAGATGATCGATTGCACGATTGTGCCTCAAGTCGACACCATGAAGTATCTGCACAGTTAAGCCAATAAGTTATCTTCTTAATATGTGATGACCAGTAATATAATTGAAAATTAGGCAATGCTAGACCACCGTTGAATTTACAATTTTGTAATAGTGATTTACGAATCCTAGGAGCTTTATTGTTCCATAAGAATCCTGAAATAACCTCATCAATAGTTTTAAAGAATTTCTTTGGTAAGAACAGCGGAATACATTGAAACAAAAAAAGGAATTTAGGCAAGATAGCCATTTTCACAACATTAATTCTTCCAACCAGTGTCAGTGGTAAGCTACTCCAGTGCTGGACATCAGCTTTAACCTGTGTAATCAAAGGGGAGAAATTTGCAGAGAAAAGAGACGGCATTGTTCGTGTTATGTTGATCCCTAAGTATCTGAACCCCACAGGGTTAATTTTGAAGAGAATCTCAGATTGCTGAAGTTGGAGTGCAAGGTTATTTATTGGATAGCAAATACTTTTTAGTGGATTAACTTTATAACCGGAGAATAAGCCGAATCGTTCCAAAATCAACTGTATTAAGGGAATGCTTTTGGTTGGGTCCGATACATATAGTAACAGATCATCAGCGAATAAAGACAATTTAAATTCTCTGTTCCCCTGGGTCACTCCCTTAAACAGGGCGGATGACCTCAGTGCGATCGACAAAGGTTCTATCACTAATGCGAATAATAGTGGGGACAAAGGGCACCCCTGTCTGGTCCCACGTGTCAATGGGAAGTAATTAGATTGGATATCATTTGTGTGGATGCTGGCTTGTGGAGACGAGTAGAGAAGACGAATCCAAGATATAAAAGTATCTCCAAACCCGAATTTCTTTAGTACGGCAAAGAGGTACCCCCACTCCACTCGATCGAAGGCCTTCTCTGCGTCTAAAGAAATGACCACTTCTGGAGTTATCGTAGATTGTTTAGAATAGAGTATGTTTAACAGCGTGCGTACATTTAAAAAAAAGCTGTCGTTCCTTAATAAAACCTGTTTGTTCCTCAGATATTAAGGTTGGAAGGAACTTTTCAGACGTCTAGCTAGTAATTTTGCTAAAATCTTAGCATCGACATTCAACAAAGACACAGGTCTATAGGAAGAGCAGGACATAGGGTCTTTGTCAGTCTTCAGGAGCACTGTTATGGATGCCTGAGTTAATGTTTGGGGTAGAGAACCCCATTTGAGGGATTCATTGTATACTGAAAGAAGTAATGGGGTCAGTTTAATTTCAAATTTTTTAAAGAAGTCTACCGAAAAACCATCTGGTCCTGGAGCCTTATTATTTTGCATAGCTTTAACTGATGCTACCACCTCTTCTAAGGTTAGTGGAGAGTCTAGAATCTCTGAAGCTCTAGGGTCTAAGGTAGGGGCCTCAAGATTTTGGAGAAATAGAGTCATATCTGAGATGTCAGATGGAGATTCAGAGCAGTAAAGAGATGAGTAAAACGATTTAAAGATATCATTGATACCTTTAGGGTCAGTTACCAATGAACCTGAGGCGTTTTTAATTTGTGAAATGGTACGGGATGCTGCTTGACGCCTTAATTGATGAGCCAATAGCCTACTCGCTTTGTCTCCATGCTCATAATATGAACTACGAGATCGCAACAGAAGTCGTTCTGCATCAGTCGTGGTAATAAGATCGAACTCTGTCTGCAGATCCAGTCTGCGTTTCAGCAATTCAGGAGATGGGTTCCTGTTATATTGCCGATCTATATCACGAATAGCCAAGGCCAGGTCTTTTATTTTATTTCTGCGGGTTTTATTTGAAAAAGCAGAGTAGGAAATAATTTATCCCCGCAAATATGCTTTTAGTGTTTCCCACAATAGTGAGTACGAAGTGGAACTAGGCTGATTAATGGCTAAGAAATCATCTATGGAGGTTGACACATATTCGATAAATTTATTGTCAGCCAAGAGGAGAGGGCTGAACCTCCATGGTGCAGAGTAACGTGGACGGACTTGGAGCTGGACATCTATACTAAGAGGTGCATGATCGGAGATGACAATTGCGTGTTATTCAGTGGAGATAACCTTGGACATTAAAGTGCTATCCATAAAAAAGTAGTCAATACGGGAGTATGACTGGTGCACCCGAGAGAAGAAGGAAAATTCCTGTACTTGTGAATTGAAAAATCTCCAGGGGTCAGCACATCCGTTTTTAGCCATGAACTCTGAGATTACTTTGGACATTGAAGATTGAATCAAAGTGCGAGGATTCGATCGATCTAATTTCGGATCAATGACACAATTCAGATCTCCGCCAAAAATCAGCTGATGATCATTCAGGGAGGGGAGCTTCTCAAACAGCCTTTTCATGAACATGGGATCATCAAAATTTGGGGCGTAAACATTTACTAGTACCACTGGGTTTTGTAGCAGTGTACCTACAATAATCAAGTATCTGCCATCTTTATCCGCAATAACTTTATTAAAGGAAAACTGCACCCGTTTATTAATTAGAACAGCCACCCCTCTGGCTTTAGAATTGAAATTAGAATGGAAAATATTATCTGCCCAGGGGCATGTGAGTCTGGCGTGGTCTTTATTGCATAAATGGGTTTCTTGTAAAAATGCTACGTCAGTATCAAGACGTTTCAGATGAGTTAGCACTTTTGACCTTTTAACTGGATTACCCATACCCTTAATATTCCAACTTATTAATCTAACAGATAAGCCAGGAATTCTGGAAGTATTTGGTGTATTAGCCATTAAGAGTGTTATCTAAAGGAAGTCTGAAAGAGAATGCAGCCAAACACCTGACAGGAAACAAACAAACAAACAAAAATAAATAAATAAATAAATAAAAAAGGGAAAAACAGGAAAGAGATACACGTACCACCCACCTCAACCCTTCTAAACTGATCCTCGAACAAAACCCTCCCACCAGCTACATATCTCCATCCCCAAATGATGGAAATAGCTGTATATGCTCCAATAGGAGCCATAACTCAACAGGTAGTGCTTACAGCTATGTAGCTAAAGTAACCAATAGGGCGATGGTGCCTTGCAGAATTATATATCAAATATAGCGACACTTTAACTTTAGTTTAAATACAGTGTATACTGAACCACTTCCCATACTGGAGAAACACCCCAGCCACAAAAAAGGCCCATTAAAAACAAAACAACAATGAAAGCAAAAACAAAAAGCAAAAAGGGGCCTGGTAAATAAATAAAAACACCCTAAGTAGAGGGGCTGTGATCAGTCTACTTAATTGCCTTAGCTTAACTTGTTTATTGTTAAGTATAAAAGATAAATGAAAATTGCTCAAATGAACAGACTATAAAGGGTGTCTTCAAAATAAACATGCACAGCTAGCCAAGCTGGTATCATAACAATTCTTATGCATGAAGGAAAAAATATTTCTAAATTCCAAAAAATTAACTCAACAGGAATGAAATACCTCTGTCTTTAAGGTGTATTATTATATAAGGTGCCATACAAAATAGAAAAGCAATACGTTTACACCAGTAGTTAGAGGGTTATGCCACTCCAAGTCACACACATTGTCCCTTTAATATCCAGTACTGTTACATATTATCTGGGTGCACTTGAATGTGGCTTAATAACAGACAACTCGTCAGAGTAGCTTTAAGTTTACACGGTAAATGATACCTTAAATAACAACATGTACCACTTCAGTTCCCGTCTGCATTCAGTGTGTTAATAAATGCCCTGGCTTCACCTGGCGTCTTGAACTCCTTTTCCTCACCGTTGTATGTGACCCGCAGGTGGGCAGGATGCAGCAGACCAAACCGTACACCTGGAATCTCTCTGAGCTGCTGTCTGACATCGTTGAACGCGGCACGGTCCCGCGCTGTTTTGGCCGTAAGATCTGGGAATACCGAAATCGTCATGTCTCGGATCTTAATCCGCTTCAGTTCCCTGGCTTTCCGAAGAATGTCCGCACAGTCTGAGTAGTAGTGCAGCCTGGCTATGACTACACGGGGCCGTTCTCCCGGTTTGGGCTTTGGCTGAAGTATGCAATGGGCTCTGTCAAGCTGTGGCTCCGTCTCCAGCTTGAAAGCCTCTTTGAGCAAAGTGGATACCGCCGCTGCAGTGGAAGAGCCGGTGTCCTCGGGAATGCCCACGATCCTGATGTTGTTGCGGCGTGATCGGGATTCCAAATCTTCACACTTATTTTCAAGCCTGATAATTTCCGCCGATAGACGCCCCACGGTGCCCTGGAGTCTGGTGATATCATCTGTACAGGTGGACAACGACTGCTCCATCTCGCCCACTGTGTTTTTTAGCCCCACAAATTCGGACTGGATTGTCGCTATGCTGTTGGACAACTCCGTTTTCATGGCTTGTATTTCCGTCTTGATAGATGATAAGTTGTCCCCCAGGGTACCTTTCAGCTCGGCCTTGAAGATTTGCGCGATGTCATCTCGGATTGAGGAGAGGAGTTTGTGTTTGTGAGCCTCGTCTGACGCTGCCTCTGCCGCCATGGCGGTCCCATCCTGGTCAGGTGAGTCACTCTGATACGAGGTCTTAGCATGCTGGCTAGGCCGCGCTTGTGGCTGTGATGTGTTTCCTCCTTTGTTCATTTTTGGGGGCATTTTGAAAAGTAATTTAGTCAATAAACTACTAAAAAAATCACCCCAAGTAACTTAATCAGAAAGTTGACGATGGAAAAGTGTCAAAAAAGTCAGATATGTGACTATTCTGCAGGAGCTTCCTCAATTTGCGTCCTACGCCATTGACCGCTACGCCGGAAGTCCAACGTGAAAGTTTAAATTTATTTCATACATTTATGCAATCACAATATTATTAGGCTACAGACACAAACAGGTGGAATGGTATTAAAGCTAAAATTTAGTTCACTTAGATGCAATCCCACCTAATTATTTTTCAAGTGAAAATGTGCTTGAAACAAGTGGAAATTGTCCAAAAACAAGTTACTTTAAGGTATGATTTGTTTTGACTAAAAATGAGACATTTTGACTAGAAATAAGACACACATTCTTGGTATGATTTTGAGTTTTTGCAGTGTGATGCAGTCTGACATTTTGAGACAATCTACCTGCACATTAATGCTGTGAATGGACTTCATATTCACATAGTCTCCTTCACTTTGTGAAGGAGCAATGATGGGAATGTGGGTTCCATCAATGCACCCTATCACACCAGGAAATCCTAAAAGAAATTAAAATGACTAATCCCAGTCTGGGGTTGCAGCACCATGTCATTAACTGAATAAGATTTATAATCATAAATTTTAACTGATTTCTACATCATTCACTTGCAATCCTGTGGAACTCCTCCTTGATGACCCTCACAGGTTTATGTCCAGGGAACAAAAAAAAAATGAGTTTAATAGACCTTTCAGAGCTAGGGACACTTTTCTCACGGCTCTGCAGACAGTGGCCTTACTGATATTTTCTGCATCTCCGATATTATACAGAAAACTCTCGTTTGCAAAAAAACGAAGAGCAACACAAAGAATCTGGGTAGATGAAAGTGCACGTCCACGGTTGGTGACGTTGGTTGTGTCACGACGGATGAGGTTATGGACATAAATGATGGACTGTGATGTGAAACGGTGCCGTTAAAAAAGAAAATGTTCTGGAAATGATAATACGTCAATTCTGGGCCTGTGAATAATCTCCGGACAAATGCATAACTCCCTCCTCAGTAACACTGCCTCTTTGTCCACAGAATCCTCCAAGAACAGACATGCCATGGTCGAAAAAAGTAGATTTAGAACTAGAACACACTTTAAGATCCGACTTTACCTTGAGGACAGATGATCAAACTCGCTGAAACCCGCGCGACACTGAACAAATGAATGAATGAATCACACTGCATGTGTGGCATAAGAGGGAGGAGACAGCTAGAAACTCGAGGTCCATTGAAGAAAAACTGCTCCCGACCAGGTCAGGTTCACAGAGTCAGTTGCCATAGTAACTGACACTGAGCTTCAGTTACCTCTCTTTCTGAAACGGGCTGGAGATACTCCGCTTTCTCTGGTTTAAGTTACCTCCCTTTCTGAAACAGAAAACCCAGAGTTTCCCTCATTTCAGTGTTAACAGACTCAGAGTTTTCACTAAACCTGCTTTGTGAAACAGACCCCAGGTGTGTGCAGCATGTATGGTCAGGTGACCAGCTGGTGTGTAGTAGTGACCAACACAGACGCTGAAGAAGAGCATGAGCACGACCATGAACAGGCTGAGTTGGTGGCGGAAAGTTAAAGTCGCCATGTCCCGCGGCAACATGACCAATCTATATCAGCACTTGAGACAACACAGAGAAAAGTAGGAAGAATGCATGCGAGAGAAAGCCAAGCTGCCGTGTAACGTTAACCCTTTATGACCTACCATAGAACACGTCCACCAGAGCGTATCTTACCTGCTGTAGGGCCATTTTTTGGAGTATTTTAATATGCTATACATCAATACAACCCTTAAATCCCAAATTTTAATAATATGTGTGGACATATGTCCATACTAATGAAAGAAATTGCTAAAAAGGGCAATAACCCACAAAAAAAAGAAAATCGTTTTTGTTTTTACATATATTTTTATAAATACAGAAATATCATGGCTGTATCCCTCAAAATTGTAAATGTAAAAAAGTTGCACAAAATCCTTTCAAACCACAGAAAATTTATTTTGAGTGTTTTCATAACTTCATTTTTGAGATACACTCATTTTTATAAAATGTGACAAAAATGAAAATAAAATGCACATTGTGCACAATTTGCAAAACTACAACATGTACATCAAAATAAACTATGTACAATAAAACAACCAAAGTTCCAAGTTCAAAGTTGAACATTACTTAGTATAGAGGTTTTTTCTTTTATCAGACAAAGAGATTAGGAAATGTTGCTTTACCTTGACATGTTTCGACTGTCAACTTCAGTCTTCTTCAGAAGCGTCATCTGATGTGCGTCGTGACGTGTCTTTATCAGCTGGTGTTTCCTTGAAGGTGTGACCAGCCTGGCAATCTGACAGATCTGCCAGGCTGGTCACGCCCCCTGCCGCCCGATGGTCTCAACCGGGATGAGGGGCCTTTCATGCTGTCGCACACCTGGGACTCTCTCCTCCAGAGGCCATCGGGCGACAGGGGCGTGACCAGCCTGGCAGATCTGTCAGATTGCCAGGCCGGTCATGCCTTCAAGGAAACACCAGCTGATAAAGACATGTCACGACGCAGATGACGCTTCTGAAGAGACTTAAGTTGACAGTCGAAACATGTTAAGGTAAAGCAACACCTCCTAATCTCTTTATCTGATAAAAGAAAAGTCCTCTATACTGTGTAATTGAGTAGACAAAATGAACATTACTTTTCAATGGCACCAGGGGAGCTGTGATAAGTCTTGTGACAGTTCCTGTCCACAATGACACACAGATACTCATTTTCATAACCCGTAAGAAAAACGACAATAAAATGCACGTTGTGCACAATATGCAAAAATACATGTACATCTAAATAAACTATTTACAAAAGTGCCATCAAAGTTCAGAGTTCAAAGTTAAACATTACTCGCACCAGGGGAGCTGTGAAAGATTTTGTGAAAGTTCCTGTCCACAATGACACACAGAGGAACTTTACATGCCTCACACATGAAGGGAGTACACTTCCCACACAGCTTGCATTTCCTGCGCCCCTCGTGGCTTTTTTTGAGCCAGATACCCCCTCAGCGACAGGGATGTGCTGATAGCTCTCCGGGACTCGTTGTGATGGCACTCCACACAGCTCACCTATCAACTGCTCCTGTCATTGGCTGCTGCTCCAGTCTGCCACACAGCTACTTGTGGAGTAAATAGCTATTTGTCACAGCTTTGTCGAGGAAATGATGCAGCACTGTCAAATACCACTTTTTGCTCTTTCTCCCTGAGGAATAGGAGCCAATCAGCTGGTCTGACAGGTCAACTCCCCCCACGTAGCTGTTGTAATCTTTCACAGCTGACGGCACTGGCACCTGGACTGCTGCGTGTCTTCCACCAACCTTGGTCGCTCTTTTTATGGTGTCCCCTGAGAAGGCAGTGTGCAGAGTGGAGCACACACTTACCTCCCTCGTGTCCATCCACTTGATGTAGAGGAGAGCTCCCTCTCTCATCCACCTGATTGTCCCTCGTGGAGATTTTTTTGTCAGGGCATTGACATTTGTTTTTGGGACTCCAATTCTTGTGGCCCGAAATGTACCACAGGCTCCAAACCCCAGGTCATGAAGGTGGCGGAACAGTGCTGGGCTGGTGTAGAAATCACAGTATATGTGATATCCAGATCCCAGGAAGTTTTTGTTCACGAGAGACATCACAGCATCAAATGACAGCCCCTTCCCAGTTGCCAGAGTGGACCTCCCTGTGTAAATGTTGAAGTCCACAGTGTAGCCGGTGCTGTCAGACAGCACAAAAAGTTTTATCCCCCACTTTGTTGGCTTACTCTTTATGTACTGCTTCATGGCAATTCTGGCTTTGGTGGCAACCATGCGCTCATCCACAGACAGGTTTTGCTGGGGGTGGTACACAGCTTTGCAGGCTACACGTAAACTGTCATACAGGGGGCGTATTTTGTGCAGACAGTCATAATCATCTGTGCCTTTTCTGCTGTCATTGGAGGCATCTTTCTCAGGGTCACTCATGTGAATGTTCCACCTGATGGCAAGGAACCGGTCTCTTGACATGACCTTCTGAGGACACATGGAAAATGGTAGTGCTGCACGATTAATCTAATCGCAATCGTGATGTCAGGCTGTGCAATTACATAACTGCATAAAAGGCTGCGATTTGCGATTTAATGTAGGCTAAATAAATGTTAACGTGTGTGCCTGTGAACGTGACTGCCTCTCCTGTAGTGTGTGGAGTTTGTTGACATCACGCCCACAAGCTATCCTGGTGCGTGCAGCCGGCGTGCAGCAGTGACCAACACAGACGCTGAAGAAGAGCTCGACCATGAACAGGCTTTACATTTCGGACTCTCTGAGCTCAGTCCATTTGAATTTTTTGCCAGCAGCAATATTTTTTGCTGCATTTCTATTGGTATTGCTACACAGTGTTTTAATGGCAGCCCAGTCAAAATACATCCCAAACAGCTCAGATGGAGAGGGATTGTCCACATACTGTAACAGTGGTGGCTGCACACCTGGCCTGACCTGGTCGGTTCTCCAGCCAGCTGCATCACCAGGGAGTGTCTCTGACCTGGAGCCTCTGTTTACTGGAGACAGACTCCTTCCTCCCCTCCTTCCTCTCCCTCTGCCTCCCTCTGGGATGCAGGGCGATGAGACCCCTACTTCCTCCTCATCATCATCGTCGTCAACTCTGCACACAGAAGTTACACAGTGTGTTAGATATGTTCAACATGAGAGTAATACAATAATGATGCGTATTTAGTGCCAAATGCTTTCAGTTGTGTTACATATATATTTTCTTTACTTTAACTCATAAACAAACAATATTTCATGAATGTTCTCTGACCTGGAACCTCTGTTTGATGGAGACTGTCTCCTTCCTCCCCTCCTTCCTCTCCCTCTGCCTCTCCCTGTGCCTCCCTCCGGGATGCAGGGCGATGAGACGCCTACTTCCTCATCATCATCATCATCAACTCTGCATACAGATGTTACACAGTGTGGTACATATGTTCAACATGAGAGTAATACAATAATGATGCGTATTTAGTGCAAAATGCTTTCAATTGTATTACATATATATTTTCTTGACTTTACTCTAACTCAAAAACAAACAACATTTCATGAATATATACATACATGTCATATGAAGGATCTCTCCCTTCGATGAAGTCGGCTTCATCCCCGCTGTCGGCAGAATCTGGATCAGATGAGTGGACCGAATCTTCCTCCGACACTGTTATTAGCTCGAAAGCTTCGCACCAGGAGAAAAGCCGATTGGCGCGTCCGGGTTGTTGCGGTTCCATGAATATGTGTGCGGGTGTGTGTGTGTGTGTGTGTGTGTTGTGAGTGTGTGGTGAGTGTGTCTAAGTGTTGTTGTGAAAGGCTAAAATGCAAATCGAGAGCGAGAGCGAGTGTGTGGCTACAAGCTAGGAGAAATATTTACCGCGAAAGAAAGAAAGAGATTTCCCGGGAAATGACGTCCCTCCTTGTTGTCGCGGGTGGTGTTGCGAGAAAGACACGCAAGAAAATAACGTGACAGTTCATGCTCACAACATGATGACGTTTAGTCCAATATAGGAAGTGCTGTGAATACCCGTGATCAGGATTATAATGTTTTTGTTCTGTGCGCTTTTTACTGTTTTTCTACAAACCTATCAGTGCAAGGGAACAGCGCTCTGGGACATGATGAATGCATGATAAGTTAGAGTAACTCCTCCGGTTTTAAATGCAAAAAGAATTATTGCTCTATCTTATTTGGTTGCAATTCTACCGGCATTTAAAAATCAATATGCAAATGGGATCGCGGGCGCTCCCGCCGGTTTTAAAGGGTTAAAGACAAAGGGACTACTGAAAGCCGGCAGAGCCTCATAAAACAACAAAGCACAATTACGCAAACATTTGTAAGTGTCATGGAGAAATCACGGACTCCATAACAAACTATATAATAAATGAAAAATTGAGCAATTTTGCTCGGTTTCGGCCCACTTGACATGCTGCTGTGTTGTGCTACGGCGTGATGTAATTTGTCATTTACGTGACAACGCCTGAACGCAACACAGGCTCACTCCACTGTGTGTACAGTGCCATGCTGCGCTGCTGTGTGAGCAGCGTGTTTGACTGTGCTCCGTCTGTTGATGGTTATTTACACTGTCCATAACAATAACTGTGTCAGGTCAGGTCAGGTCAGTGCCCCCCGATATAATGTAGGAGAAACACTGAATCAAGCAAGAAGACTAATGATACCATTTATGTGTTATTAGGGACCTCGGCCAAAGGACGAAGTCCCTGTTGTTTAAGGTACGTTTATTATTAGGGACCTCGGCCGAAGGACGAAGTCCCTCTTGTTTCTGATGCGTTTATTATTAGGGACTTCGGCTGAAGGGCAACCGAAGGTACCAATGTTGTAGAAAGACAAAACCAAAACTGGCTTGTTTGTCTCATCAAGACCTACAAATCACGCGCTAATACCACTGACCTAAATTCAACAGTTAGTGAGCTATTTGCCCTTTCAAAGTAAGATGTCATTTTTCAAAAATTCTCTTACTAAAAAAATATTTCCTCCTACACCGTTTATTGTATAGACTTCATACATGCATAGATGACAGACCAAGCCCTGCTAAACAATTCCTCTGAACAACTTTGTCATTACTCGAACGGTTTGGATTTTATGCCCTGTTAAAGGTGACATGTCACAAAACCTCTTGACAATTTTTGCGCTATCTAGACACACTAAAATGGCTGTTGTGCCCTTTAGGAACGGTGTAGAAAGATCAAATCAAAACTGGCTTCTTCATCTCCTCGAGACCTACAAATCACTCATTGACACCACTGACCTAAATCCAACAGGAAATGAGCTAGTGCCTCTGAAAATAACATGAGCAAATGTGTCACCTGTGAGCTAGACATTGTAAACTTGCGACTAAGATCGCTTTTTGACTCCACAAACATGAAAGCTATATATGTCTGCATTCGGGAAGAGTGTATTTCTCTTGTGGTATGTTCAGATCGATGATTGGACCCACAGTTTGGGAAGAGGAAGGACTAATTTCAGAAATTTTAAAGCCATCTTGAAGTACTTGAGCTGTCACCTTGTCTCACTCAACTACATGCTGCTCATTAATTAGCATAACAATGGCTTCACTCTGACAGACACAAGCCTGTGTGTGTGTGTGTGTGTGTTTGTGTGTGTGTGTGTGTGCGTGCGTCAGTTTACAACAGCAGAATATCCATTTGAAACAGCAACTACACATTATGTATCAGTATTTTCCATCTCCCACATACTACTACAGCCTTTATTACTGATAATACTGTTGCTACTTTTGTGATTATGACTGTTAAATACATATTGTAACGTACTGTAATCTTATACACACAGAGTGCTCAGTAATTGTAGCACATGTAGTATGCAGCATGACAAATGACTTACTTACCAGAGTACTGCTTATGATGTCACAGTGAAGTTGACCTTTGACCTTTTGGATATAAAATGTTGTCACTTCATCATTTTATCCTGTTAGACATCTGTGTAAAGTTTCGTCATAATTAGCAAAAGAATTTTTGATTTGTGAGGTCTCACTAACCTTGACCTTTTCCGAAATCAACATCTGCCAAGCTCCAAATGCGGGTAGATTTTCTGTTTGGTAAGTAAATCTCAGAAGGCTACCCGCCACACTGTGGTTTTCTAACAAAACTTGCCTTGAGCTGCTCCCAGGCCCAGAGGAGGGTGCTGGCTTGCTGCAGATGCTTTGGTCCTGCTTTTAACCACTCCCAGACAACTTTGGATGGAGTCTGTCCACTGAGAAGTAACACCCCTTTGTTTTCTTTGATTGCTTAAAACCTTTTATGTATTTATTTGTCATTCTTCCAAAGAGGGAGGGAGGGAGGCCCTCAGAGGACAGACCCACCAGAGCCCCTCCCATGCTGCCGGGGGGCTGGACAGGGAGCGGCCACAAAAAAGAACATATGTTCAGTAGACTGTCCCTACCTGGTATGTAGTACTCTGTCAGTACTGTGTTTTTGTGTAAGTGTTCACAGGTATACTGTGTAAGAACATCTAGGAAATGGGTCCACTCACCACATCAGGTCTGAGTCTGAACACCAGAGGAAGGGAGTACAGCAGGGCATTCAGGGTGCTGATAACAGAGGAATTCCAAGACTGATGCACCTCCCGGCTCCGTGGGATCCAACAGATGGTGAACTGGGGAACAAGTACACATGTCAGAGGGACTCAGAGACATCATCATATTTATTACATCAAATACAGTGTTGTATTTGGATAAATTTGGCTTTAAGATATAATGTTGACAGTAGAGTTGGGCGGTATCCAAATTTTCTCCAGCCTGTGGCCCTTTGCTGCATGTCACTCCCTCTCTCTCTCCCCCCTTCACGCTTGTCTGTCCTATCCATTAAAGGCTAAAAATGCCTGAAAAAATATAAAAAAGAAAGAAAAAAAAGAATACTGAAAAATAACAACAAAACATGTATAACATTAACAACTTTTATTAACAAATATTTATAAAAGTGCAAATGCAGCAGTCAACCAAACAGAATGTAAGAATGTAATAACAACAAATTGTCTGTGGGCTACAGTCCACTTCCAGTACAGTAATCGACACAAATCATTAAATTAAAACACAGCCCTATAACATCGAATACTTATAGGCTTATCAAATAATAAAAAAGTAACAATACACAACAAAGGCAATAGCGAAAATGTATGCTATACAGCATATCCTCAGACCGCGATGGGTAAAGTCCGTTGGTTTATCATTTATTCTCCTGTATGGTACCAAGCTGACTTGCCACTGCTTCGGCTTTTCTTTGAAGGTGACGGCCCAGAGTCATCTGTTTTTTCCGGTGGTTGGGGTTGTGCTTCTCCCTCCTCCACTCCAATGGACACTGGACCTGCTGCTGCTGCTGCTGCTGCTTGCAGAAGTTGTGAAGTTGTGGTTTTGTTTTTTTTTTGGCACAAACTCACTTGATGTGTGGCTTGCCATCTCTTCTTCTCTTTCTCGCATCCGAGCTGTAACATGACAACGTCACATCCAAAAACTTTATCAAATGTCCCGACAACAGTTAAGGGCAGTTATAAGAGAAACATTATAGCCTACTATTATTTTTAAATTGTAATAGTATTAAATTGAAAACTCAATCATACATACATAGGTGCTGGATAAGCCCACATTATTTAGGCATTAAAGAAGCAACAGACAGCATTTTTGCCTATATATATCATTATGAAAATAATGTGGGTTGCACAGGAAATCGCGAAACTCTAAGACATGAACCTGTGTCGCCTTTTTAATGGCGGAACCACGACACACCCCTTCCAACTCCCAGAGTTTGTGCCTCCAATCCAGATACAGCCATGAGCTCACAGTGCAACCAAACTTATTCTTCTTCTTCTTCTTCTATAGTATTAGTATTAGTATTATTATCTTAAGTTAATTTAAAAAAATGTAAGCCTAGATTGAAGATAAATTTCCTCATCAAGCCTCCTCCAACTGCATGTGACTACTTTTTCCGGTGATGGTCATCTGACGGGAGTGAGCAAAACTGTGGCTACCACTAACGTTAGTTCAACTACGTGAGGAAAGCGTAGCGGAGAAGAGGAGGAAACATGGCTAATAATCCTGAAATTGCAGACCCTCCAAGCTCATTTAGGTAAGGGGTATGGGAGCATTTTGGCTAACCGGTTGAGAACAGAGATGGAAATCGCGTTGTCGACAAGACCCAGACTATTTGCCGTAAGTGCTTCAAAAAACTTTCCCAAGTCATGGGCAACACATCGAACATGTTAATGCACCTTCAAAGACACCATCCCGAAATTAATTTAAGTGGGGCACGGAAGAAAACACAGGCACAGTCTACTCTGCCAAATTTATTTCAAATGAAGTTGCCAGCCAATTCTGACCGGGCTCAAAAATTACGAGGGGCATTGGGATTTTCATCTCGCTGGGCATGAGCCCATTTTCAGTGGTCGAGGATGAGGGGTTTAAGCATTTGATCAGTGTGCTCAAGCCCCGTTATGTACTGCCAAGCCGGGTCATTTCTCCCAAAATGTGCTGCCTAAACTCTTTGAGGAAGCAAAGGGTAAAGTAAAGGAAGAATTAAATGCTGCTGAATCCATCGCAATCACCACTGATGGATGGACGTCCTGTGCCACACAAAGCTACATGACCGTAACCACGCACTTTATCATGGAGAATTGGCAAATTGCGAACACCGTCATCCAAACACGCACTATGTACGAGAGCCACAAAACCAAGCATTTGGCAGAAATACTGGAAGCGGCTGTGACAGAGTGGAAAATCAGCAGGTCAACGCCCCCATGATCCAGGTTCTTAAACCCCTGAAAACCGTGACGACCATCATGAGCACTGATCAGATTCCAACTGTTTCAATGATCATCCCACTGAAACACAGAATCCTGGCCTCCATGAAGCACAGTGACTCTGACTCAGCAGTAGTGAAAGAGGTCAAAACTGCCATTTCACGTGACTTCAAGGACAGGTACCCTGATGCAGATCACACACTGATTCAGTTTCTTCACCTGAGCACTGCACTTGACCCTCGCTTCAAATCCTTGCCTTTCCTGGATGAGAGCAGCAGCAGCAGTGATGCAATCTTCAAGACTCTGACTGACAGTATTCTGGAAGACTGCTCACAGACTGTTCAGGTAAGTCTATTTCATAGTTTTAATAAGGGGTGACCCTGAATAGTTGATGATTTGGTGATGCGATTCGGAGAAGTCTGATTCAACTGCCAGTCTGACTAGGGATGCACCGAAATGAAAATTTGTGGCCGAAGCCGAAGCTGAATATTATTAAACTCTTGGCCGAATACCGAGTACCGAATACCAAATATCATTGTTTAGTTTTTTCATTAGTTTTTGCAGATGAACCCCCTCCAGATTAGTGTTGTCACGGTACCAAAATTGGGACCCACTGTGCGATACCAATGAAAGTATCATGGTTCTGAGTAGTATCACAATACCGCAGCGAAAATGAGGCAGATGTCCCTTTTGTCATTTATGAAAAGATAAATTACTTTTCTATAAAACATCAATAATATTTCAATGGAATAAATTACTTATTGACTTATTCATACTTCAAAAACAGCATCAATAAGTGATTAACATAGAGGGGATCAAAATAAAATAAATAAATAAAATAAAAATCAACCAGCCACCCTCCTCCCCTGACAAGTCCCTTCATAAGTAAAGAACAGTCCCTAAAGTGCGGTGAGGTTTGTGGGCCATTACCTGCCACAAAGAGAGAGGTGTGAAAGGCTCGTTTCTCTTCTGACACGTCACATACCTGTGTTCGGCTGGCTCGGCCGTTCAGGTACTTCTGGGCAGTCTTGACACCAAGAAGAGGATATTATTGGAACCGACTTCTCCGTCGCCGGGTAAGCCAATGGCCGCCATATTTGACAGGAATACATTAACATTACTGTCTGTGTCTGTGACCCCCGTTCAACCCACAATCGGTGGGATTCGCCTTTCGTTTCTGCTGGTGATTGAAATCTGTAGGCTGCTCGCACAGCCTGCTGAATGATTTAAGCCTGTTTTGCTCGCTCAAAACTATTTTTAGTCTGAAATGCGAGTGCTGTGATGGGCGGATTGCCACAATGCCGACATTTTATTCCGCCAGTCACGGCACGCTGTTTGATTGCGTTATCAAAATGCCGCTATTATTCAGCCGTACTTTTAACTTGTTCCACCGAATACCGAATGTATGTTTTTTTTGCAATATTCGGCCGAATATATTCGGTTACCGAATATTCGGTGCATCCCTAATTCTGACTATATGGGGGTGCTCACTGCCGCTGAACATCTTGATCTGACATAGAATGTATTTGTTTTCTAGTAATTTATGATATATAGCCTATTTTGATACAAACATCAGCCTATTTTCTGTTAATAAAAAATTGAAAATGACACGTGCGTTTAATCAGCAGGCATAATCATTACTACGCATGAATAAATCACCCAGTTGCTTGATCCAAATAAGCTGAGGTGAATGAGTGCACTGTAGCACCATCAGAGCAGCATCGAGGCCTATGGTGATTTACGGTGGCGGAGCGCATAAACAAACACTTTGGAGGAGGTATGTGCTCTCAAATCAAACTTTTTTGAAGGATTATTCGTTTACCTGAAATGTCTTGAAACAAATTTCGGGAGTGGGAGTGGGGATTTCAGCACCATGGACAGTGCGCATAAAAAGACTTGACAAGCATCTCCTTTTCAATGTGTTTGCTGCTAGCGAGATTATATAATAAATGAAGACAGTGACATATTTTCAATAAAAAACAATGAGTTGAACGTTCATTTCAAGCTTTTGTAGTACAACGAATTTCAGAATTGTGCGAGTGCGGCCGGAGAGCGGGCAGCAGTGTTTGATGCAGGAAACTCGATATGGACTTGAAAATCAGTTTCGGAGTGGGGGTGGTTCGGAACGGTGGCGTTTCAGAATGGAGGGCTGTCCCCGGCTGGGCAGCGCGTCTGCTCTCATCTAGAGCATCATACCTTGATGAAGTGAAAGGAATAAAGAAAAAATGATAACCCTTTTACTTTTATTATTATTATCTTATTATGCCAACTGAAGAATTAAATTTGTTTATTTGGGTGTTTTAGCTCTTTTCTCTGGAGCGGAAACTGATGCAAATGAGCTCATTAATCAATGAGGGGGAAAACAACATGATTCAGCTAAAGGAAAAATCTGTCAAATCAGATTCGACTATGAAAATTCTTAGTCGGGGACACCCCTAGTTTTAATCTTAAAGAATTAATTCAAGTGCTGTGTTAATCCAGTTATTTAATTCAGATAATCTATTATTAAATTCAGCATTAAAAATAGTCAGAAAATAATGCTTAACTGTAAACCTGCTTCACTCATGTTATTTTCCTGGATTTCGTATTTTTAAACTTGATTGTAATAAATTTAATCAAACAATATGTTGCAATTGTGTTATGTATTTGTCTGTTAGGTCCAGACATCCAGGGAGGAGACTGGGGAGCAAACAGAGGTGGCCTCCAGCAGCAGTGACTGTCCTCCTCCAGCCAAAAGAGCACCAATGACTGAACTGTTTGGAGAGTTATTTCCAGTGGACCAGTCATCATCATCCAAGCCTTTGTCTCAAGTGGTGGATGAGGAGGTGCAGCATTACAGAGCAGTGCAGAAACTTTACTGCTGTTATGCGCTGTCAGTCATTTCTTTGAACAGCGATTTTTGCCCTCACATTAAAATATCACAAAGCATCAAATCACCCCTAATCTCCATACACAGATATCTGTATATGTATGCTTTATTGTCATTAGATGAGAGTAGAGATTGAGATTGAGTCACTCCCTGCTCAGAATAAAACCTTTTCATGTCCTCCTTCTTGTGAGTGGAAGTTATTTTGTTTATAGTTAACAATGTGACTCCTTACACAAGACGGCTGTCAGTTTGTTAGAGCACTTCCACTAAAATGTTTATTGCATATAATGTGGATTTAAGCAATATCACACAAGAGGGAGTGCTGTTGTAATGTGTATCAGCATGGCTGTGATACGATTGTACGCACAAAGCCGCAGGCCTATCAACAAAGCCAAATGAGGAAGTCCACGTGAGCACATTAATTTATGTTATGGGCTACAAGAACGAGAATTCAATAAAATCATTCACATTACTGAAGCCATCTTGGAAAACTTTGATAAGTGCTTTGTACCACAAAGAATGTCACACATGAGAGGGCCCAGTTCCATCAGAGCTATCAAAGAAACTTCAGCTCACAAAAGACTTCACGCTGGATGTAGCAATGCAAATGTTCACACAAGCAGAGAACAATGAGCTCCAAGTTAGCCAGTAGGGAGAGACATCATGCAACATTCAGGAAATAAACCAGAATAAATGAAGTCAGGGAGTGGGACACACAGAATAGGAAAATATTATAGAAAAAAAGATCAGATCAAAACCAAGCTGGGGAAATAAAAGACTACAAATTTGTGTTGAACTTTTTTTCTCTGCACCAGATGATCCTATGGAGGGGCCCCAACACCTTGTGTAGAGGCTAAGCCAATGCTTTAAGCCACTAAGATGCTCCACCACGGAAGAATTAAATGACGCAGCACTTTACCTTTTGAATGAATTAAAGTCCAAACGATCTTTGCAGTTGAACACTCGGTCCATTTATTCCACGTCCACTGATCTCCAAACCACAGACGATTACCTTCAAAACCGGTTACACCTCACATCTACAGACAGCAGGCCAGGTGAGTGCTAAACAAGTGAGTGAGTGAGTGAGTGAGTGAGTGAGTGGTCAAAAACGGTTTCAACTTCCAAACCAAAACAACTAAAGTTGTTTGTTAAAAGGACATCAGGTTTCTTAAGGGGCAACTTTACAGTGTACCTCTCATCCTGTAGCGTTGCAGAGGATTCCATGATTTCCATAAATCTGAGGTCTTCCCTAGTCATCTCTTTGTCCTCTGAAGTCTTTTCATTAAAGTCGTGGTTATACTGCTTGTTCAGCATGACTTCCAAGTTGGATACAGAAATCCTATTCACCACAACAGAAGAAAGCCCCATGTCAACACTGCTGCCATTTCCATTTAAAGGACCACTGATAACCCATCCCAACACTGTTCTTATAGCGTATGGACCATCTCCACAACTGCTGACAATTTCCCATGGTTCCAATAACCTGGGAGTGTTGGTTCCAGTCAACATGTCAACATTGGCCTTTATGCTGGGGATATGGATTTTTGACAGATGAGGCCACCTTTTCACATCTACGGCAGTAGCAATGTTGTCTGCAGTAACTGGCATCTTCTGTGCGAGGACTTCTGGGAGAAGATAAAAGTTGTTTTCCTCAAGACCAGACACCTCCAAACTAGGGATGGGCAGCACAAGAAAAAACACTATTCGAAAATCATGGCAACTACCGTAAAACTCAGAATGTAAGTCGCACTGGCATATAAGTCGCAGTCTATTTTTTAAGGTCTCAAACAAGGAAAACAAGGTTTTATATTACTATTTGTTAATAAAAACATTATACAAGTTATTCCTACACTGTTTCCCTTTATTTTTAATTTGAAACACATTCAAAACACAATAACCTCTTAAACAGCTTTGGTTACTTTTCAGATTGCAATTTTCCAAACAACCTCTTCAGGAAATAAAATTACGGTATAACAACATCTGAGCCATAAAAATGAGTTTAAATTAACGTTAAACTTTTTTTTCTTTTTTAAGAAGACAGCATTACAGTACCGTATTACAGTGTGGGCTGTAACTATACATGCTTACTCAAATCCCAAAAAAGAATGAGTTTAAATTACTATGTAGCGTAGGGTGACCATATTTTGATTTCCAAAAAAGAGGACACTTGGCCGGCCACGACATAGTCTACTTAAATGATACTCGCAGTTTACTCAAAGGTGCCTTATAATTTTAATATATTTAAAATTTATATGTATGGATAGAAAATTTAGCTATATTACAAAATAATATCTCTCAAAGACAGAAATTCAGATATACACATACTCACACTAGAGTGTGGCGATCTGAGGTCGTACCCGATGGTACCCATTGGGTACCATCGGGTACGACCTCCAGCCGCTCGCCTCCACCTTGAAAACCGGACATTATCATCAGTTTATAAAAGACCCCCGGGCGCCCCGAGACGTGAAAAGAAAAAAGTGCGACTTATACACCAAGTTTTACGGTATTTGACAGTTTTTCTCACACCGTTGTAGCAATCCTATACTGCCCTCGTGCGGTTAGGAGCCGAATTGCATGTCAAATGAAGGGGGGAATAAGACAGCAAATAGTAATAGTCGCATTAAAAAAAAAAAAAAATCGATTTTCAAAAACAAAAACAATTAAAGCTGCCAAGCAGCGTTGGGAGGGACCTCGGCCCCCCGCCGTCATCCCCCAGCTCAAGTTGCAGACGTAAGCCATGTGACATAATGAAACTTTGACATGTGCGATGATCAAACAACACACACACACAAACACACACAGGCCAGTGTCTGTCAGAGTGAAGCCATTGTTATGCTAATTAATGACCACGTACTTAGGTGACAGCACAGGCACTTCAAGCTCAGTTTGACTAATGACTAATGTTAACAGAATCAGCAGGAGTCATTTCACACTACAGCAGCAACACAACCTCACACGTCACACGATCCAGGCACCGCTGTGATAGAAGTTAACCTGCTGCATATTTCTTTGTTACTCAGGACTGTCTTAAATTACTGAATTTATGCAGATCAGTCATTTCTTTGAACATCACTTTTTGTCTTAACGTTCAAATATTACACTGCATGAATTATCCTCAGCTCAAATCAAATCTCTGTCGTTTTTATATTTATTTGTTTTAATGACACTGTGCACAAGGATCAGACTGTCAATCTGTCAGAGCAGCTCTGAAATGTTTATTGCACATAATGTAGCTTACAACAACATTAATAAAAGTAATAATATTATAATTATAATTCTGGCAATTATAGTACAATATGTTGAAATAATATCTGATTGTATACATATGTGACACTTATCATATTTGTATAATAACAGTAGAAGTATGACACAGACAGACAGACATAGACGGCCGAGTTAGCCACATACAGAGAGGGAGAAAAGGGAGAAAGAGGACAGAGGGGGCGGGGGACAAGCAGTGGAGTGTGTGTCTGTGTCTCTGTCTGTGTGTGCCATACTTCTACTGTTAATATACACGTGATTATTTTCACATATGTATAGTATCAGATATTAATATATACTTACCACATGTTGTACCACAATAGCCAGAATCATAAGTCAAACTCAATTTTAAAAACTGTAAAGGTTTCTTATGAAGGTGGTGTGAGCGTATATTTTGTAAGTTGTAGACATAAGCCATGTGACCTAATGAAACTTTGACATGTGTGATGATCAAACAACACATCCATATTCATTTGCAATCATGTAACCTAGTGAAAGCTTGAGTGATGGGTATTGGCTGTTGTGAGGATCTAAGTGCAGCAAACAGACACAAATATATAGTAAGACCTACAAATGCCGAATTAAAATCTGATTGTATACATATGTGACACTAATCATATGTGTATAATAACAGTAGAAGTATGACACACACAGACAGACAGACATAGACGGCCGAGTTAGCGACATGCAGAGAGGGAGAGAAGGGAGAAAGAGGACAGAGGGGGGAGAGAGAGAGAGAGAGAGAGAGAGAGAGAGAGAGAGAGAGATTCCATGAAGATGAGCATGAACATGAGCTCCTGAATATTTTTGCTTTTTTGGATGTTTTAAAGTGAGATAAACTACTATTCTTCTAAGAGCCGGAAGAAAACAGAAGAGAAAACCGTTGTTTTTAAAAAAATCTACCAAGAAGGAAAAAAAAAAAACAGCAAAAACCTCAGAAAACAGTGATAGACTGGAAAACAACGGAACCAACTGCCAAACTGACAGTTAGCCTAACTGTCCAACCAGCAACAAAAAAAAGGTCAAGCAAAGAGGAGGAAAACAGCTGAAGACGCAAGTGAGTGAAACCATCAGAAAGAAAATATAACATTTAAAAAGAGGAAACAAAAAATTGCTGAACACTAAATAAACTTAAGCTAGCATAACACAGCTAACTGTAAACAAGACCCTTAGCAACTGTTGCCAAGGAATTTAAATAGCAGCAGTTCAACAGCAGCAGAGCCTGATGGAGTCCACCAAAGGCTGTACAGAGGCTGTTCCTCTCCTCTATCCTCCTGATGTAACCAATGAGACTGCCAGGAAGGCATTTAAACAAAAACTGCTAAAAGAAAGACCAGAAACCCTGTTTTCTGATCTTTACAAGACCGGGGAGGTCAGCAACCTGATCCTCTTCACAGACCAGCCGCTAGCATGGCACTCTGCCATCAGTGCCCACTACCCCTCTGTCAAAAAAGAGGGGATCTGTAACGGCTGGAAAATAAAAATAAAAGAAGCAGAGGATTCAGATACTTTCATGATGACAGTAAACTTATACAAGAATGGGACTATCATAGTGCAGGGGAACCTCAAACTGTTTGAGATGGACTTCCTCCTTATAAAGGAAAGAGCCCAGCAGGAGAGATCTAGCTCCACTGACAGTTCCCAGGTCCCAGCTCCCAGCTGCCTAACTACTGAGCAGCCCCCTAAAGAGAAGGAGCCCACCAGCCCAGAGCAGGTCCAGGACCCCCAGCTGAACCGCACCATCACCGAACTGAAGGTGAAATTCACAGAGCTGGAGAGAGAACTTGTACAACTGAGAGAGCTGATCAGCCAACAGCCATGCCAGCCCACCACAGCTCAGCCTGATCCCTGTACCATCAGCACAGAGCTGGGCATGCTGAGGCAGGACAGGGACAGCTGCAGGAGAGAGCTGAGCCTGCTCAGGACTGAGATCAGAGAGCTGCATCAGGACAGAGAGCAGCGTCTAGCAGCACTGACAGCTCTGACACAGGAGGTGAAGGAGCTCAGAGGAGAGAGAGGAGCACAGGAAAGAACTTACCTCTCTCTCAAAGGAGGTGGAGGAGCTCAGAGGAGAGAGAGAGGAGCACAGGAGAGAAGAGAGAGGAGCACAGCAGAGCACTCACCACTCTGTCAGAACAGCCTCAGGAGAGAGGTGGAGCTACACAGGACCTGGATGAAAAACTAGACCACAACCAGGACCCTGTGAGCAGCCAGGACCCACCAATCCAAGAACCTACCTCCACCCCAGCTCCACATCCAGCCCACAGACCAGCACCTCCCCTCATTCCACCAGACCAGCACAACAGAGAGAGAAGACAGACATTGTCCTCCTCATCGACTCCAATGGAAAATTCCTAAATGAAAAGAAACTTTTCCCCACCCACAACTTGGCTAAAATCTGGTGTCCAAACACCCACCATGCCATAGACCTGCTGTCAGAGGAGCGGCTTGGATCTGTGAGTCACATCATCATCCACACTGGCACCAATGATCTGCGGAGCCAGCAGGAGAGGGTGTCAGAGTCACTCAAGAGAGTGACAGAGAAAGCCTCCACCACCTTCCCCAACAGCAGAGTGGTCATATCCACTCTGCTCCCAAGGAAAGACTTCCACCCTGACACCATCCACAGGATCAACAGCAGCCTGTCCAGAGACTGTGCACGGAGACCCAATGTCCACCTAGCCCACCACCCCACCCTGGACATCAGCTGTCTCTCGACCACGTCCATCTGTTTAAAAGCACAGTCCCCATCTTCGCCACACACTGAAAAGCGTCGCTCTCAACAGAGACCAATCCACGGCCCGCAGAAAGAGCACATCAGCCCACAACCCCACAGAACACCAAGACACCTCAACCAACATCCAGACCAACACAATGGAGACAAGACCACCCTCAGCCCCACCAACATCATGTCCAAATCAGACCCCACAAAGGCAACCATGATCCCCATCAAGCCAGACCACAGTCACTCCTGTCCCTAGGGGCCCCACCCCAACCACAGCGAAAATAGACACACCAACGCACACAGAGGTATACCCAGGTGGTCCGGAGCAGCAGAACCAACCTTAACCACCCCCCCACACAATGAACTGAGGGACATTCAGCAGATGCTCAGCCTGCTTTGCTCTCATCTGATTGGACAGGTACCACAATAGACACTGTATGAATTATTATTAGAGTATTTCTTGTGCTCATACAGTTTAAAAAAAAAAAAAAAAAAGGACATTTACACTGTACATAAGTATTGATTATTTAATATACCAGTTATTGATTTGTTACCTTTTATAATATGTCATGTAGATACTCTTAAATTATTTTCTTTGACTTAGTAGTTTATCTCATTTTGATCACCAAATGCAGCCTTCTGAGTTTTAAATGAAATCTAAATCTTTTGTCATCTCTTGTTTGAATGTTCAGGGTCTGAGATCTTCTGCTCTTGGCCTTAAGAGCAGGACCTCAGACTTTATTAGAGAGTTAGAAAATGCAGATGTGTTTATATTGCAAGAGACTTGGTGTAGAGGAGATGTCTCCACTGGTTGTCCCTCAGGCTACATAGAGATAATGTCCCCGTCCACCAAACTAAAGGGAGTAACACAAGGAAGGGATTCAGGGGGAATGCTGATCTGGTATAAGGCAAAACCTTGTACAATACATTGAATTAATCAAAAAAGGAGAATTTTCAATTTGGCTCAAAATCAAAAAAGACCTTATCACCACAGATAAAGATGTATTCCTGTGTGCAGCATATATCCCCCCCATCACAATCCCCTTATTTTAATGAAGACAGTTTCTCCATTCTCGAAGATTAATTACTTCCAGGCCCAGGGAAGTGTACTGATCTGTGGAGACCTGAATGCCAGGACTGGTACAGAACCAGACTTTATCAGCACACAGGGAGACAAACATATACCTGGTCAAGTCAGCATCCCCCTCCCTTCACACCCCCGCAGAAACAACTTTGACAAAACTGTCAATAAAAGTGGGCAGCAACTGTTGCAGCTCTGCCGAACATTGGGTCTGTACATGGTTAACGGTCGGCTTCGAGGGGACTCATTCGGTCTTTACACTCATAGCTCTCCTCTTGGCAACAGCACAGTAGACTATGGCATCACCGACCTAGACCCCTTCTACCTGAGAGCATTTACAGTCAGCCCCTTAACCCCCTTATCAGACCATAGCAAAATCACACTCTAAATTAAAACGACAACAAACGACCCTCACACAGTAGAACCCTGCAATCTGACCTACAGAAAACAACCTTATAAATGGACAAACAAAAGCAAAGACGAATACCAGACAGCAATCAAAAATCCAGTCTTTCAATCCCATTTAGACTGTTTTCTTTCCACCTCATATCCCCTCAATCAGGACGGCCTCAGACAGGCTGTACAGGACATCTACAACATATTTGACCATGTGGCAGACTTATCCAGTCTGAAAAAGCGCCAGCACCACAGACCAAATGACCCGACCAATGACGAGTGGTTTGACACAGAATGCAGACAACTGAGAAAAACTCAGAAATGTGTCAAATCAAAAACACAGACAACCTGACAACCCTGAGCTCCGCCTCCAGTACTGGGAAACACTGAGAGTATACAGAAAAACACTCAGAACTAAAAAAGAACAGCATGTGAGGCATCAGTTACAAATAATTGAAGAGTCCATTGACTCCAATGACTTCTGGAAGAAATGGCACTCTTTCAGCAAACCACAAAAAGAAGAATTGGCTATTCAAAATGGTGACATCTGGAAAAATCACTTTGAAAGTCTGTATACTGCTGTTCCCTGAATTCGCCCAAAACAATCTCCTCAACAAATTACAAATTTTAGAATCAGTCATTAAAGACAACCAGAACCCCCTAGACTACCAAATTACTGAAGCAGAGCTGCTGGCTAAAATCCAGGCACTGCAGCCAAAGAAAGCCAGCGGTCCTGATGGCATTTTAAATGAAATGCTAAAATTTGATGACCATAAATTTAACATTGCCATATTAAAATTATTTAACCTTATTCTGGGTGTCGGACATTTCCCTGACCTCTGGAGTGAAGGAATCATCACACCAATCTTTAAAAGTGGAAACAAATTCGACCCAAACAATTACCGAGGCATCTGTGTCAGCAGCAATCTGGGGAAGTTGTTCTGCAGCATCCTAAACAGCCGACTGCAAGACTTCCTCAGAGAACATGATGTCCTGAGCAAGAGCCAGATAGGATTCACACCCAAACATAGAACAACAGACCATATCTACACCCTTCACACCCTCATGAATACAGACCTCCACCAAAACAAGAGGAAAATCTTCTCTTGTTTTGTAGACTTCAAAAAAACATTCGACTCAATTTGGCATGATGGACTGTTCTTAAAATTAATTGAGAAGGGTGTAGGGGGGAAGGTCTATGACATCATCAAAACCATGTACAGTCATATGAAATGTGCTGTTAAAATTAACAACATGGAAACAGATTTCTTCCCCCAGAGTAGAGGAGTAAAACAGGGCTGCAGTCTCAGTCCCACCCTCTTCAACATTTATATCGATGAATTGGCCAAATCACTAGAACTATCTGACATCCCTGGTCTCACTCTGTCTGACACACAGGTTAAATGCCTACTGTTTGCAGATGACCTCATATTGCTGGCTCCATCAAATGAAGCACTACAACAGCAACTGGATCACCTGCAAACCTTCTGTCAGACCTGGGCCCTGACAGTTAATCTGGACAAAACCAAAATTATGATATTCCAGAAACGACCCAGGGGTCAGGGAAACCAAACCAGGTTTTTCCTGGGCTCTCATGAGGTGGAGCACACACACGACTACACATACTTAGGACTACACATCACGTCCACGAGAAACTTTAACCTGGCTATTGATGATCTCAGAGAGAAGGGAAGAAGGGCTTTCTATGCTATAAAGAAATCTTCAAACATTAATATGCCCATTAGAATCTGGCTCAAAATATTCAAATCTATAATTGAACCAATTATTCTGTATGGTGGTGAAGTGTGGGGTCCTCTTGCAAATCAAGATTTTGAAAAATGGGACAAACACCCCATCGAAATCCTGCATACAGAGATTTGCAAGAGCATCCTGAGAGTGCACAGGAACACCCCCAACAACGGGTGCCGAGCTGAGCTAGGCCAATTCCCCTTTTAATTAGAATTCAAAAAGAGCCATCAAATTTTATAAACACCTTAAAACAAGTGACCCCAACTCCTACCACTACAAAGCTCTGCAATGCCAAGAGGAGAACATGGAGAAGAGCCCTCAGCCAGCTAGTCCTGAGGCTCAGCTCCTCTAACAACACAAGACCTCAGCACAGCCCTCACACAATCTGGACCCACCAAATTATAGAGAAACAAAAGAACATTACATTAACTATTGGACATCGACCACAAAACGCAAAGCAAACTTCAGTGTTATTTGGCTCTAAATAGACAGTACACGGTGGCAGAATATCTGAGCACCGTGACTGATGAGAAACTGAGGAAGACTTTGACCATGTACAGACTCAGTGACCACAGCTTGGCCATAGAGACGGGCAGACACAGGCAGACCTGGCTGCCCAGAGAGGACAGGTTGTGTGAGCTCTGTCCACACAGACAAGTGGAGACAGAGACACACTTCCTGTTGCACTGCAGCAAGTATGAACACATCAGAGCCGACTTCCTCTCAAAAATAAAACATAAAGTCACTGACTTTGATTCTCTGCCTGATCAAACTAAAATGCAACACATCCTTGGAGAGAACAGAGTCAGCAGCTTAGCAGCAGCAACATATGTCAGGTTATGCCACAGCCTGAGGGACAACCATCACAACACCTGACACACCTGTCTATATTTACAGTCCTTGTAACTCACAATCTACATTTTTCTTTATTCATTTTTTTTCTATATTATATATTGGTGTACTGTATTGTAGATTGGTGTATTTTGTATTATATAACATATATTTAATCTTTTTTTTATAGTTTTCTGACTTACTTTTATTATTGTACTTTATTTGTAAATTTTTAATGTCTTTGGCAATATTGTTAATCTACAGTCATGCCAATAAAGATTATTGAATTGAATTGAATTGAATTGAATTGAGAGAGAGAGAGAGAGAGAGAGAGAGAGAGAGAGAGAGAGAGAGAGAGGGGATAGGGACTGGTGTGTGTGTGTGTGTGCGTGTGTGTCTGTGTGTGTGTGTCTGTGTGTGTCCGTTTCTGTCTGTGTGTGCCATACTTCTCCTGTTATTACACACATATGATTATTGTCACATATGTATACTATCAGATATTAATATATACTTCCCACATGTTGTACCACAATAGCCAGAATCATAAGTCAAACTCAATTTTAAAAACTGTAAAGGGTTCTTATGAAGGTGGTGTGAGCGTATATTTTGCAATTTGTAGACATAAGCCATGTGACCTAATGAAACTTTGACAGTTTGTGATAGAAGTTAACCTGCAAGACAGTGGAGCACAAAGGCTCTGAAAAAGAGGCCGAGTTACTGACATGCAGTAACAGGACACGAGAGAGAGAGAGAGAGAGAGAGAGAGATGGGGGGACAGGGAGGGAGAGAGAGAGTGTTTGCTGACATTTTGACATATCTCACATGTTTACATACTTCCTGTTTTTGGCAGAGGGAGTTACAGATTGCACTCAGTATACATAATGTTGTATGCATCAAAAACACAGCATTTAATTTTTCTGTCAATTACATCAAAAGAAAGGTGTTTGATGAGACTACTGTGTTGTTGAATGTAACATTTCCTCAAAGATGTATATTCTTTCCTGATCTTTGTAACACTGTTACTGACTTGTACTTGAAATGAGGTGATTTACTGCAACCCTCCAGGTCAGTCTCTTGGGTTCAGAGACATAAAATTGATAAAATACATGGAAATACTTTTAAGGTCATTTTTAAAGTAATTTAAAACCTCATGTGTGTGTGACCACACACATACACACTTCACTCTGACACACAGACTGTCAGAGTGAAGCCTTTGTTATGCTAATTAAGGACTGCATGCAGCTCACACACAGAGCAGAATGGCTTGAAACTTTCTCAAACAAATCCTTCCAGATCCCAAACCGTGGGTCCCATCTTCAATCTGAAAACATCACCAGATAGATAAATTTGTTCTGAACGCAAACATATAAAGCTTGTATGTCTATGGACTAAAAAATGTCACCTTAATCACAAGTTTACAGTGTGTTGGCCCTCATCTTTTCTTCCAGAGATCATCATGAGGAGTTGTGTCCTGCACCTTCTAACGCTTCTAAAATCCAAACCGTTCAAGTTATGACAAAGTCCTTCACAAGTAATGTTCAGCAGGGGTAGAGCTGTAATTTGTGCAAGTTTGAAGCAGTTATGATAAACGGTGTAGGAGCAAATAATTTTTGATCGACAGAATTTGTGAAAAACGCCATCTTACATTCAAAGACCGACAGCTCACTTCCTGTTGGAGTTAGGTCAGGGGTTGCATGCGACATTTGTAGGTCTTTATGAGACGAACGAGACAGTTTTGGTTTGGTCTTTCTAAGTGGTTCCTACCCGTCGCACCGGGCATTTTAGTGTGTCTAGGTGGCACAACAAATCCTCAGGAGGTTTTGGAGCACATCACCTGAAACGCGCCATAACATCCAAACCAGTCGAGGATTGAAAAAGTTACGCACAATAATTGATAAGGACACGTTGAAGAATAATGTGTGCGAGTTTGAAGCCGATACGATAAACGGTGTAGGAGGAGATGTTTTTTAAAGGAATTTCTTTTTTTTAGGAAAAATCTTACTTTGAAAGGAAATAGCTCACTTCCTGTTGGATTTAGGTCAAAGGTGTGAGTGCGTGATTTGTAGGTCTTGATGAGACGAACACGGCTGTTTTGGTTTGATCTTCCTACGACGTTCCTACTGGCTGCAGCGGCCATTTTAGTGGTCTAGACTGATAGGTGGCGCTAGAGAGCCCATTTTGGCACTTTTCAGATTAATTTTTTCATGTTATAAAATTTTTCGCCAGTCCTGACATGCGTGCCAATTTTGGTGAGTTTTGGAGCATGTTTAGGGGGTCAAATTCCAGTTCAAAGTCGCGTACGCTGAAAGAACTAATAATAATTAAAGCTGCAAGCAGCGTTGGGAGGGACCTCGGCCCCCCGCCGTCGTCCCCCCACGCCGTCATCCCCCAGCTCAAGTTGTGTACATAAGCCATGTGACCTAATGAAACTTTGACGTGTGTGATGATCAAACAACACATCCATATTCAATTGAAATCATGTGACCTAGTGAAAGCTTGAGTGATATGTACCGGCTGTTGACAGGGTCTAAGTGCAGCAAACAGAAACAAATATATACTAAGACCTACAAATGTTGAATTAATATCTGATTGTATACATATGTGACACTAATCATATGTGTATTATAACAGTAGAAGTATGACACACACAGACACAGACGGCCAAGTTAACGACATGCAGAGAGGGAGAGAAGGGAGAAAGAGGACAGAGGGGGGAGAAAGAGAGACAGAGAGAGAGAGAGAGGGGGGACAGGGAGTGGAGTGTGTGTGTGTGTGTATGTATGTGTGTGTAATTGTGTCGCTAAAAATTACAAATTATGAGCTGCAGGTTGCTTTAAGGTTACATTATTATTTTTCTCCATCTCTCTCTCTCTCTCTCTCTCTCTCTCTCTCTGTCTATCTCTCTCTCCCTGTCTTTCTCTCTCATACATACACCCACAATGAATATTTGGTATGTATACTCTGACTTGGAGTTAAAAATCAAAAAAAAAATTAATATTTTTATGGTTGTTTTTCAACAAAGACAAAAAAAGTCCTGGAGGGGAACAGTGTGTATTTTTATTGAAAAATAGAAACTGCCCCCAAAAATGATAATGCATCAAAATTGGTGTTGTTATTTATCATTCACATATCACAGACTGTGATAAATAAAATAAAAAAAATCCATCCAACATTTATTATAAAGTTAATCTTAATTCATGTTTTTTTCATTAAAGTAACAGTGACTTCATGTAAATAAAATGGCAAATATATTGTGAAAATCCTCAAAAGGAATGAATATTAGATATGCATAATCTGAATACAAGTTGCTTAAAAGATTTAAGCAAAAAAATGTAGAGAAATATGTTAATATTTAATATTTTTCTGTTGTTCACACCGTTCGGTCGGGGACAGGTGTGATTTTTTATAAGGGGGCCCGCAGGGTTAAAAATGCAAGTTTCTTATGAAGGTGGTGTGAGCTTATAATTTGAAACTTGTAGACATAAGCCATGTGACCTAATGAAACTTTGACATGTGTGATGATCAAACAACACATCCAATTCATTTGAAATCATGTGACCTAGTGAAAGCTTGAGTGATGTGGCTGCTTTGAGGATCTAAGTGCAGCAAACAGACACAAATATATACTAAGACCTACAAATGTTGAATTAAAATCTGATTGTATACATATGTGACACTAATAATATGTGTATAATAACACTAGAAGTATGACACACACAGACAGACAGACATAGACGGCCGAGTTCTCAACATGCAGAGAGTGAGAGACGAGAGAAAGAGGACAGAGGGAGGAGAGAGAGAGAGAGAGAGAGAGAGAGAGAGAGAGAGAGAGAGAGAGAGAGAGAGGGGATAGGGAGTGTGTGTGTGTGTGTGTGTGTGTGTGTGTGTGTGCATGTGTGTGTGTGTGTGTGTGTGTCTCTGTGTATCTGTGTGTGTCTGTGTCTGTCTGTGTGTGCCATACTTCTACTGCTATTATAGACATATGATTATTGTCATATGTATACTATCAGATATTAATATATACTTCCCACATGTTGTACCACAATAGCCAGAATCATAAGTAAAACTCAATTTTAAAAACTGTAAAGGGTTCTTATGAAGGTGGTGTGAGCGTATATTTTGAAAGCTGTAGACATAAGCCATGTGACCTAATGAAACTTTGACATGTGTGATGATCAAACAACACATACATATTCACTTGAATTCATGTGACCTAGTGAAAGTTTGAGTGATGTGAACTGGCTGCTTTGAGGATCTAGGTGCAGCAATCACACACAAATATATACTAGTTAATGTCAGTGGAGAAAGTGAGCAGGACTACATATATTCCCATTCTTCATGAGTTAAAAGACTTTCACCAGGACATCTTGTATTTACAGGTTTTTGGTATCAGGCATTTCTTTCAGAGTTTTAGGAATGAGTTTGGTAAATGTTATACTGTCATGTCTGTGTGACCACACACACACACACACACACACACACTTCACTCTGGTTTGCTATGTAAACATTATACTGCAAATATAACAATGCATAACTACAAACAAAATTTTAACACAATACCAGAACATTACCATGGAAAAATCATGAATTATAAAGGACAGTGAATAACAAAAGACAATGATTTTTACAAAGACTCATCAGTTATTAAACAAAATAGCTTGTAATTTTTCATATATCATTTCCTCAAAGAAATAGATTCTTTCCTATGATTGACTTGCACTTGAAATTATGTAATTTGCTCTAACCCTCCACGTCAATCACTTGAATTAAGAGAAATCAAATTAGTGCAAATAAATGGAAATACATTTATGGTTATTTTTACAATAATTTAAAACCTCTTCATCTGTTAAAAGCTTGGGTATACAACTAATGTATGCAATCATTGTCAAGCTCAATGTCACATGTAAAGGGTGCTTTTGAAGGTATTGTGAGCTTATATTTCGAACATTCCTCACACATCACACTATCCAGGCACCGCTGTGATAGAAGTCAACCTGCGAGACACTGGAGCACAAAGGCTCTGGAGAAGAGGCCGAGTTACTGACATGCAGTATGGCCGAGTTAGTGACATGCAGTAACAGGACACGAGACAGAGAGATGGGGGGACAGGGAGGGAGAGAGAGAGTGTTTGCTGACATTTTGACATATCTCACATGTTTACATACTTCCTGTTTTTGGCAGAGGGAGTTACAGATTGCACTCAGTATACATAATGTTGTATGCATCAAAAAGACTACATTTAATTTTTCTGTCAATTACATCAAAAGAAAGGTGTTTGATGAGACTACTGTGTTGTTGAATGTAACATTTCCTCAAAGATGTATATTCTTTCCTGATCTTTGTAACACTGTTACTGACTTGTACTTGAAATGAGGTGATTTACTGCAACCCTCCAGGTCAGTCTCTTGGGTTCAGAGACATAAAATTGATAAAATACATGGAAATACTTTTAAGGTCATTTTTAAAGTAATTTAAAACCTCATGTGTGTGTGACCACACAGACACACTTCACTCTGACACACAGACTGTCAGAGTGAAGCCTTTGTTATGCTAATTAAGGACTGCATGCAGCTGACACACAGAGCAGAATGGCTTGAAACTTTCTCAAACAAATCCTTCCAGATGCCAAACCGTGGGTCCCATCTTCAATCTGAAAACATCACCAGATAGATAAATTTGTTCAGAACGCAAACATATAAAGCTTGTATGTCTATGGCCTGAAAAATGTGACCTTAACCACAAGTTTACAGTGTGTTGGCCCTCATCTTTTCTTCCAGAGATCATCATGAGGAGTTGTGTCCTGCACCTTCTAACGCTTCTAAAATCCAAACCGTTCAAGTTATGACAAAGTCCTTCACAAGTAATGTTCAGCAGGGGTAGAGCTGTAATTTGTGCAAGTTTGAAGCAGTTACGATAAACGGTGTAGGAACAAATAATTTTTGTTCGACAGAATTTGTCAAAAACGTCATCTTACATTCAAATAACAACAGCGCACTTCCTGTTGGAGTTAGGTCAGGGGTTGCAGCGCGACATTTGTAGGTCTTGATGAGACGAACGAGACAGTTTTGGTTTGGTCTTTCTAAGTGGTTCCTACCCATCACAGCGGGCATTTTCGTGGGTCCAGGTGGCACAACAAATCCTCAGGAGGGTTGGGAGCACATCACCTGTAACACGCCATTATATCCAAACCATTTGAGGATTGAAAAAGTTACGCACAATAATTGATAAGGACACGTTGAAGAATAATGTCTGCGTGTTTTTGTTATACTAATTAAGGACTGCATGCAGCTCACACACAGAGCAGAATGGCTTGAAACTTTCTCAAACAAATCCTTTCAGATCCCAAACCATGGGTCCCATCTTCAATCTGAAAACATCACCAGATAGATAAATTTGTTCTGAACACAAAAATATAAAGCTTGTATGTCTATGGACTGAAAAATGTCACCTTAATCACAGGTTTACAGTGTGTTGGGAGGGAGAGAAGGGAGAAAGAGGACAGAGGGGGGAGAGAGAGAGAGAGAGAGAGAGAGAGAGAGAGAGAGAGAACAGGGAGTGGAGTGTGTGTCTGTCTGTGTCTGTCTGTGTGTGCCATACTTCTACTGCTATTGTAGACATATGATTACTGTCATATGTATACCATCAGATATTAATATATACTTCCCACATGTTGTACCACAATAGCCAGAATCATAAGTCAAACTCAGTTTTAAAAACTGTAAAGGGTTCTTATGAAGGTGGTGTGAGCATATATTTTGCAATTTGTAGACATAAGCCATGTGACCTAATGAAACGTTGACATGTCTGATGATCAAATCAAACCTCTGTCGTGTTTATATTTATTTGTTTTAATAACACTGTGCACAAGGACCAGACTGTCAGTCTGTCAGATCAGCTCTGAAATGTTTAATGCTCATAATATGTAGGTCTTATTGTTTACATTTTAAAAATCTTTATGACGCTTCAAAGACGTACTATCAATGACTAATAATCTCTATCAATGATGTTATTAGTCACACTGATGGAACATAATTCCTATAGCCTAATATTGCAAATTATTTGTTAATATTTCTGAGTGAGCAATGGTGCAACATTGCAGAGTCTTTAAATTTACTACATCTGTAACTGAAATACTGTCACTGAATGCTGTTGAGTCAAGAAACAAATATCGATCAATCAATCAATCAATATCACAAATCACAATTTGCCTCACAGGGCTTTACAGCATACAACATCCCTCTATCCTCAGGACCCCATGAGACAGAAGGGGAGACAGAGAGAGATGTAGGAGAGATGATCATGACAGTAGCTTACAACAACATTAATGAAAGGAATAATATTAAAATTATAATTCTAGCAATTGTGGTACAATATGTTGAATTAATATCTGATAGTATACATATGTGACAATAATCATATGTGTATAATAACAGTAGAAGTATAACACACACAGACATAGACGACCGAGTTAGACATGCAGAAAGGGAGAAAAGGGAGAAAGAGGACAGAGGGGGGAGAGAGAGAGAGAGATAGAGAGAGAGGGGGGGTGCAGGGAGTGGAGTGTGTACAATATGTTGAATTAATATCTGATTGTATACATATGTGACACTAATCATATGTGTATAATAAAAGGGAGTGGAGTGTGTGTGTGGGTGTCTGTCTGTCTGTGTGTCTCTGTGTGTTCGTGTCTGTCTGTGTGTGCCATAATTCTACTGTTATTATACACATATGATTATTGTCACATAAGTATGACAAAGTTTTAGGAATGAGTTTGGTAAATGTTATACTGTCATGTCTGTGTGACCACACACACTTCACTCTGACAGTGTGTCAGAGTGAAGCCTTTGTTATGCTAATTAAGGACTGCATGCAGCTCAGACACAGAGCAGAATGGCTTGAAACTTTCTTAAACAAATCCTTCCAGATGCCAAACCGTGGGTCCCATCTTAAATCTGAAAGCATCACCAGATAGATAAATTTGTTCTGAACGCAAACATATAAAGCTTGTATGTCTATGGCCTGAAAAATGTCACCTTAATCACAAGTTTACAGTGTGTTGGCCCTCATCTTTTCTTCCAGAGATCATCATGAGGAGTTGTGTCCTGCACCTTCTAACGCTTCTAAAATCCAAACCGTTCAAGTTATGACAAAGTCCTTCACAAGTAATGTTCAGCAGGGGTAGAGCTGTAATTTGTGCAAGTTTGAAGCAGTTATGATAAACGGTGTAGGAGCAAATAATTTTTGATCGACAGAATTTGTCAAAAACGCCATCTTACATTCAAAGACCGACAGCTCACTTCCTGTTGGAGTTAGGTCAGGGGTTGCAGCGCGACATTTGTAGGTCTTGATGAGACGAACGAGACAGTTTTGGTTTGGTCTTTCTAAGTGGTTCCTACCCGTCACAGCTGGCATTTTAGTGTGTCTAGGTGGCACAACAAATCATCAGGAGGTTTTGGCGCACATCACCTGAAACGCGCCATAACATCCAAACCAGTCGAGGATTGAAAAAGTTACGCACAATAATTGATAAGGACACGTTGAAGAATAATCTGTGCGAGTCTGAAGCCGATAACGGTGTAGGAGGAGTTGTTTTTTAAAGGAATTTCTTTTTTTGAGGAAAAATCTTACTTTGAAAGGAAATAGCTCACTTCCTGTTGGATTTAGGTCAAAGGTGCGAGTGCGTGATTTGTAGGTCTTGATGAGACGAACACGGCTGTTTCGGTTTGATCTTCCTACGACGTTCCTGCTGGCTGCAGCGGCCATTTTAGTGGTCCAGACTGATAGGTGGCGCTAGAGAGCCCATTTTGGCTCTTTTCAGATTAATTTTTTCATGTTATAAAATTTTTCGCCAGTCCTGACATGCGTGCCAATTTTGGTGAGTTTTTGAGCATGTTTAGGGGGTCAAATTCCAGTTGAAAGTCGCGTACGCTGAAAGAAAGAAAGAAACAATAATAATAATAATAATAATAATAATAAACACTACAAGAACAAGAGGGTCCTCGCCCTTTCAGGCCGAGGTCCCTAATTAAAGCTGCAAGCAGCGTTGGGAGGGACCTCGGCCCCCCGCCGTCGTCCCCCCACACCGTCATCCCCCAGCTCAAGTTGTGTACATAAGCCATGTGACCTAATGAAACTTTGACATGTGTGATGATCAAACAACACATCCATATTCATTTGAAATCATGTGACCTAGTGAAAGCTTGAGTGATGTGTACTGGCTGCTTTGAGGATCTAAGTGCAGCAAACAGACACAAATATATACTAAGACCTACAAATGTTGAATTAAAATCTGATTGTATACATATGTGACACTAATAATATGTGTATAATAACACTAGAAGTATGACACACACAGGCAGACAGACATAGACGGCCGAGTTCTCAACATGCAGAGAGGGAGAGACGAGAGAAAGTGGACAGAGGGAGGAGAGAGAGAGAGAGAGAGAGAGAGAGAGAGAGAGAGAGAGAGAGAGGGGGGGATAGGGAGTGGAGTGTGTGTGTGTCTCTGTGTGTGTCCGTGTCTGTCTGTGTGTGCCATACTTCTCCTGTTATTACACACATATGATTATTGTCGCATATGTATACTATCAGATATTAATATATACTTCCCACATGTTGTACCACAATAGCCAGAATCATAAGTCAAACTCAATTTTAAAAACTGTAAAGGGTTCTTATGAAGGTGGTGTGAGCGTATATTTTGAAAGTTATAGACATAAGCCATGTGACCTCATGAAACTTTGACATGTGTGATGATCAAATCAAACCTCTGTCATTTTTATATTTATTTGTTTTAATAACACTGTGCACAGGGATCAGACTGTCAGTCTGTCAAAGTAGCTCCAAAATGTTTATTGCACATAATGTAGCTTACAACAACATTAATAAAAGTAATAATATGATAATTATAATTCTGGCAACTATAGTACAATATGTTGAATTAAAATCTGATTGTATACATATGTGACACTAATCATATGTGTATAATAACAGTAGAAGTATGACACACACAGACAGACAGACAGACATAGACGGCCAAGTTAGCGACATGCAGAGAGGGAGAGAAGGGAGAAAGAGGACAGAGGGGGGAGAGAGAGAGAGAGAGAGAGAGAGAGAGAGAGAGAGAGAGAGAGAGAGGGAGGATAGGGAGTGGAGTGTGTGTGTGTGTGTGTGTGTGTGTCTGTTTGTGTCCGTCTCTGTCTGTGTGTGCCATACTTCTCCTGTTATTACACACATATGATTATTGTCACATATGTATACTATCAGATATTAATATATACTTCCCACATGTTGTACCACAATAGCCAGAATCATAAGTCTAACTCAATTTTAAAAACTGTAAAGGGTTCTTAAGAAGGTGGTGTGAGTGTATATTTTGAAATTTGTAGACATAAGCCATGTGACCTAATGAAACTTTGACAGTTTGTGATAGAAGTTAACCTGCAAGACAGTGGAGCACAAAGGCTCTGAAGAAGAGGCCGAGTTACTGACATGCAGTAACACGACACGAGAGAGAGAGAGAGAGAGAGAGAGAGAGAGAGAGAGAGAGAGAGAGAGAGAGAGAGAGCGTGAGAGAGTTTGCTGACATTTTGACATATCTCACATGTTCACATACTTCCTGTTTGTGGCAGACAAAGTTACAGATTGCACGAAGTATACATAATGTTGTATGCATCAAAAATACAGCATTTAATTTTTCTGTCAATTACATCAAAAGAAAGTGTTTGATGAGGCTACTGTGTTGTTGAATGTAACATTTCCTCAAAGATGTATATTCTTTCCTGATGTTTGTAACACTGTTACTGACTTGTACTTGAAATGAGGTGATTTACTGCAACCCTCCAGGTCAATCACTTGAGTTCAGAGAAATAAAATTGATAAAAGAAATGGAAATACCTTAAAGGTCATTTTTAAAGTAATTTAAAACCTCATGTGTGTGTGACCACACACATACACACTTCACTCTGACACACAGGCTGTCAGAGTGAAGCCTTTGTTATGCTAATTAAGGACTGCATGCAGCTCACACAGACAGCAGAATGGGTTGAAAGTTTCTCAAACAAATCCTTCCAGATCCCAAACCGTGGGTCCCATCTTCAATCTGAAAGCATCACCAGATAGATAAACTTGTTCTGAACGCAAAAATATAAAGGTTGTATGTCTATGGACTGAAAAATGTCACCTTAATCACAAGTTTACAGTGTGTTGGCCCTCATCTTTTCTTCCAGAGATCATCATGAGGAGTTGTGTCCTGCACCTTCTAACGCTTCTAAAATCCAAACCGTTCAAGTTATGACAAAGTCCTTCACAAGTAATGTTCAGCAGGGGTAGAGCTGTAATTTGTGCAAGTTTGAAGCAGTTATGATAAACGATGTAGGAGCAAATAATTTTTGATCGACAGAATTTGTAACGCCATCTTACATTCAAAGACCGACAGCGCACTTCCTGTTGGAGTTAGGTCAGGGGTTGCAGCGCGACATTTGTAGGTCTTTATGAGACGAACAAGACAGTTTTGGTTTGGTCTTTCTAAGTGGTTCCTACCCGTCGCACCGGGCATTTTAGTGTGTCTAGGTGGTACAACAAATCCTCAGGAGGTTTTGGCGCACATCACCTGAAACGCGCCATAACATCCAAACCATTCTAGTAATGGAAAAGTTACGCACAATAATTGATAAGGACACGTTGAACAATAATCTGTGCGAGTTTGAAGCCGATACGATAAACGGTGTAGGAGGAGATGTTTTTTAAAGGAATTTCTTTTTTTTAGGAAAAATCTTACTTTGAAAGGAAATAGCTCACTTCCTGTTGGATTTAGGTCATAGGTGCGAGTGCGTGATTTGTAGGTCTTGATGAGACGAACACGGCTGTCTTGGTTTGATCTTCCTACGACGTTCCTACTGGCTGTAGTGGCCATTTTAGTGGTCTGAACAGTTAGGTGGCGCTAGAGAGCCCATTTTGGCACTTTTCAGATTAATTTTTTCATTTTATAAAATTTTTCGCCAGTCCTGACATGCGTGCCAATTTTGGTGAGTTTTGGAGCATGTTTAGGGGGTCAAATTCCAGTTTAAAGTCGCGTCGGATGAAATAAACAATAATAATAATAAAAAACGCTACAAAAACAATAGGGTCCTCGCCCTTTCAGGCCGAGGTCCCTAATTAAAGCTGCAAGCAGCGTTGGAAGGGACCTCGGCCCCCCGCCGTCGTCCCCCAGCTCAAGTTGCAGACCTAAGCCATGTGACCTAATGAAACTTTGACATGTGCGATGATCAAACAACACACACACAAACACACACAGGCCTGTGTCTGTCAGAGTGAAGCCATTGTTATGCTAATTAATGACCACGTACTTAGGTGACAGCACAGGCACTTCAAGCTCAGTTTGACTAATGACTAATGATAACAGAATCAGCATGACGCATTTGACACCACAGCAGCAACACAACCACACACACCACACTATCCAGGCACCGCTGTGATAGAAGTTAACCTGCAAGACAGTGGAACACAAAGGCTCTGGAGAAGAGGCCGAGTTACTGATATGCAGTACGGCAGTTAGTGATGAGCAGAGAGGGAGAGAAGGGAGAGAGAGGAGAGAGGGGGGAGAAAGAGAGACAGAGAGAGAGAGGGGGGAGAGGGAGTGGAGTGTTTGTGTGTGTGTGTGTGTGTGTGTGTGTGTGAGAGAGTGTTATTGTGTCGCTAAAATTTGCAAATTATGAGCTGCAGGTTGCTCTAAGGTTACATTATTTTTTTTCTCCATGTCTCTCTCTCTCTCTCTCTCTCTCTCTGTCTATCTCTCTCTCCCTGTCTTTCTCTCTCATACATACACCCACAATGAATATTTGGTATGTATACTACTGACATGCAGTATGGCAGAGTTAGTGACATGCAGAGAGGGAGAGAAGGGAGAGAGAGGGGAGAGGGGGGAGAAAGAGAGACAGAGAGAGAGAGAGAGTTTTGTATTATATAACATATATTTAATCTTTTTTTTATAGTTTTCTGACTTACTTTTATTATTGTACTTTATTTGTAAATTTTTAATATCTTTGGCAATATTGTTAATCTACAGTCATGCCAATAAAGATTATTGAATTGAATTGAGAGAGAGGGGGGAGAGGGAGTGGAGTGTGTGTGTGTGTGTGTGTGTGTGTGTGTGTGTGTGTGTGTGTGTGTGTGAGTGTAATTGTGTCGCTAAAATTTGCAAATTATGAACTGTAGGTTGCTTTAAGGTTACATTATTTATTATTATTATTTATTATACTGCTGACATGCAGTACGGCAGAGTTAGTGACATCCAGAGAGGGAGAGAAGGGAGAGAGAGGGGAGAGGGGGGAGAAAGAGACAGAGAGACAGAGAGAGAGAGAGAGAGAGAGAGAGAGAGAGAGAGAGAGAGAGGGGGACAGGGAGTGGAGTGTGTGTGTGTGTGTGTGTGTGTGTGTGTGTGTGTGAGTGTAATTGTGTCGCTAAAATTTGCAAATTATGAACTGCAGGTTGCTTTAAGGTTACATTATTTTTTTTCTCCATGTCTCTCTCTCTCTCTCTACATATATATATATATATATATATATATATATATATATATATATATATGAGTTAAAAATCCAAAAAAAATAGGAGTTAAAAATCAAAAAAAAAAAAATTAATATTTTTATGGTTGTTTTTCAACAAAGACAAAAAAAAGTCCTGAAGGGGAACAGTGTCTATTTTTATTGAAAAATAGAAACTGCCCCTAAAAATGATAATGCATCAAAATTGGTGTTGTTATTTATCATTCACATATCACAGACTGTGATAAATAAAATAAAAAAATCCATCCAACATTTATTATATAGTTAATCTTAATTCATGTTCTTTTCATTAAAGTAACAGTGACTTCATGTAAATAAAATGGCAAATATATTGTTAAAATCCTCAAAAGGAATGAATATTAGATATGCATAATCTGAGAACAAGTTGCTTAAAAGATTTAAGCAAAAAAATGTAGAGAAATATGTTAATATTTAATATTTTTCTGTTGTTCACACCGTTCCGAAGGGGACAGGTGTGATTTTTTATAAGGGGGCCCGCAGGGTTAAAAATGCAAGGTTCTTATGAAGGTGGTGTGAGCTTATACTTTGAAACTTGCAGACACAAGCCATGTGATCTAATGACACTTTGACATGTGTGATGATCAAACAACACATCCATATTCATTTGCAATCATGTGACCTAGTGAAAGCTTGAGTGATGTGTACTGGCTGCTTTGAGGATCTAAGTGCAGCAAACAGACACAAATATATACTAAGACCTACAAATGTTGAATTAAAATCTGATTGTATACATATGTGACACTAATAATATGTGTATAATAACAGTAGAAGTATGACACACACAGACAGACAGACATAGACGACCGAGTTCTCAACATGCAGAAAGGGAGAGACGAGAGAAAGAGGACAGAGGGAGGAGAGAGAGAGAGAGAGAGAGAGAGAGAGAGAGTGTGTGTGTGTGTGTGTGTGTGTGTCTCTCTGTGTGTCCGTGTCTGTCTGTGTGTGCCATACTTCTCCTGTTATTACACACATATGATTATTGTCACATATGTATACCATCAGATATTAATATATACTTCCCACATGTTGTACCACAATAGCCAGGATCACAAGTCAAACTCAATTTTAAAAACTGTAAAGGGTTCTTATGAGTGGTGTGAGCGTATATTTTGAAAGTTGAAGACATAAGCCATGTGACCTAATGAAACTTTGACATGTGTGATGATCAAATCAAACCTCTGTCGTTTTTATATTTATTTGTTTTAATAACACTGTGCACAAGGATCAGACTGTCAATCTGTCAGAGTAGCTCCAAAATGTTTATTGCACATTATGTGGCTTACAACAATATTAATAAAAGTAATAATATGATAATTATAATTCTGGCAATTATAGTACAATATGTTGAATTAATATCTGATTGTATACATATGTGACACTAATCATATGTGTATAGTTCTCAACATGCAGAGAGGGAGAGAAGGGAGAAAGAGGACAGAGGGGGGAGAGAGAGAGAGAGAGAGGGGGGGGGGGGGGGGTAGGGACTGGTGTGCGTGTGTGTGTGTGTGTGTCTGTGTGTGTCTGTGTGTGTCCGTTTCTGTCTGTGTGTGCCATACTTCTCCTGTTATTACACACATATGATTATTGTCACATATGTATACTATCAGATATTAATATATACTTCCCACATGTTGTACCACAATAGCCAGAATCATAAGTCAAAATCAATTTTAAAAACTGTAAAGGGTTCTTATGAAGGTGGTGTGAGCGTATATTTTGCAATTTGTAGACACAAGCCATGTGACCTAATGAAACTTTGACAGTTTGTGATAGAAGTTAACCTGCAAGACAGTGGAGCACAAAGGCTCTGAAGAAGAGGCCGAGTTACTGACATGCAGTAACACGACGAGAGAGAGAGAGAGAGAGAGAGAGAGAGATGGGGGGACAGGGAGGGAGAGAGAGAGAGTTTGCTGACATATTGACATATCTCACACATTCACATACTTCCTGTTTGTGGCAGACAAAGTTACAGATTGCACGAAGTATACATAATGTTGTATGCATCAAAAACACAGCATTTAATTTTTCTGTCAATTACATCAAAAGAAAGTGTTTGATGAGGATACTCTGTTGTTGAATGTAACATTTCCTCAAAGATGTATATTCTTTCCTGATGTTTGTAACACTGTTACTGACTTGTACTTGAAATGAAGTGATTTACTGCAACCCTCCAGGTCAATCACTTGAGTTCAGAGACATAAAATTGATAAAAGAAATGGAAATACCTTAAAGGTCATTTTTAAAGTAATTTACGCAGAAATATAAAGTTTGTATGTCTATGGACTAAAAAATGTCACCTTAATCACAAGTTTACAGTGTGTTGGCCCTCATCTTTTCTTACAGAGATCATCATGAGCAGTTGTGTCCTGCACCTTCTAACGCTTCTAAAATCCAAACCGTTCAAGTTATGACAAAGTCCTTCACAAGTAATGTTCAGCAGGGGTAGAGCTGTAATTTGTGCAAGTTTGAAGCAGTTATGATAAACGGTGTAGGAGCAAATAATTTTTGTTCGACAGAATTTGTCCAAAACGTCACCTTACATTCAAATAACAACAGCGCACTTCCTGTTGGAGTTAGGTCAGGGGTTGCAGCGCGACATTTGTAGGTCTTGATGTGACGAACGAGACAGTTTTGGTTTGGTCTTTCTAAGTGGTTCCTACCCGTCACAGCGGGCATTTTCGTGGGTCCAGGTGGCACAACAAATCCTCAGGAGGGTTGGGAGCACATCACCTGTAACACACCATTACATCCAAACCATTTGAGGATTGAAAAGGTTACGCACAATAATTGATAAGGACACGTTGAAGAATAATGTGTGCGAGTTTGAAGCCGATACGATAAACGGTGTCAGACTAGTTGATTTTTAAAGGAATTTTTTTTTTTTTTTTGAGGAAAACTCTTATTTTGAAAGTGAAATATCTCACTTCCTGTTGGAGTTAGGTCATGGGTGCGAGCGCGTGATTTGTAGGTCTTGATGAGTCGAACGAGGCTGTTTTGGTTTGATCTTCCTACGACGTTCCTACTGGCTGCAGCGGCCATTTTTGTGTTTCTAGGTGGCGCTAGAGAGCCCATTTTGGCACTTTTCAGATTAATTTCGTCAGTTTATAAAATTTTTCGCCAGTCCTGACATGCATGCCAATTTTGGTGAGTTTTCGAGCATGTTTAGGGGGTCAAATTCCAGTTGAAAGTCGCGTACGCTGAAAGAAAGAAAGAAACAATAATAATAATAATAATAATAAACACTACAAGAACAAGAGGGTCCTCGCCCTTCAGCCGAGGTCCCTAATAATAATAATAAACGCTACAAGAACAAGAGGGTCCTCGCCCTTTCAGGCCGAGGTCCCTAATAAACCTTACAAGAACAATGGGGTCCTCGCCCTTCAGCCGAGGTCCCTAATAATAAAAAGCGCTACAAAAACAATAGGGTCCTCGCCCTTTCAGGCCGAGGTCCCTAATAAACGCACCAAAAACAATAGGGTCCTCGCCCTTCAGCCGAGGTCCCTAATAATAAACCTTACAAGAACAATAGGGTCCTCGCCCTTCAGCCGAGGTCCCTAATAAACGCTACAAGAACAATAGGGTCCTCGCCCTTCAGCCGAGGTCCCTAATAATAATAATAATAAACACTACAAGAACAAGAGGGTCCTAATAAACACTACAAGAACAAGAGGTTCCTCGCCCTTCAGCCGAGGTCCCTAATAATAATAATAATAAACACTACAAGAACAAGAGGGTCCTAATAAACACTACAAGAACAAGAGGGTCCTCGCCCTTCAGCCGAGGTCCCTAATAATAATAATAATAAACGCTACAAGAACAAGAGGGTCCTCGCCCTTCAGCCGAGGTCCCTAATAATAATAATAATAAACGCTACAAGAACAAGAGGGTCCTCGCCCTTTAGCCGAGGTCCCTAATAATAAACGCACCAAAAACAATAGGGTCCTCGCCCTTCAGCCGAGGTTCCTAACTATTCGAAATTCGTGACCCATCCCTACTCCAAACTCAATAAGGAGTATGCAGGAACAACCTTTTCCTGTCCCATCGTTTATGTGAAAATGGGTTCTTTTTCCTGTGGCATTCAACTTCCGCATGAGATCTTCTGAACAGAATGTAGCTGAACTTCCAGGGTCCAAAAATGCATACAGTGCCCTCCAAAAGTATTGGAACAGTGAGGCCAATTCCTTTATTTTTGTTGTAGACTGAAAATATTTGAGTTTGACATCAAAAGATGAATATGGGACAAGAGATCAACATTTCAGCTTTTATTTCCAGGTATTTACATCTGGATCTGATACACAACTTAGAAGATAGCACCTTTTGTTTGAACCCACCCATTTTTCATGAGAGCAAAAGTATTGGAACATGTGACTGACAGGTGTGTTTTGTTGCCCAGGTGTCTCCCAATTACATTGATTATTCAAACAATAAATAGCACTGAATGTCTGAGCTCAGTTTCAGATTGGGTATGATAGATTTTGCCTGTGCAGACTGCATTTAGAGGTGGAACCAACATGAAAACCAGAGAGCTGTCTATGGGTGAAAAAGAAGCAAATGTGAATCTGAGAGAAGATGGACAATCAATCAGAGCCACTGCACAAACATTGGCCATAGCCAGTACAACCATTTGGAATGTCCTGAAGAAGAAAGAAACCACTGGTGTACTAAGCAACAGACGTCGAACAGGTAGACCAAGGAAAACATCAGCAGTTGATGACAGAAACATTGTGAGAGCTGTAAAGAAAGACCCTAAAACAACTGTTAGTGACATCAGCAACAACCTCCAGAGGGCAGGAGTGAAGGTATCACAATCTACTGTTCGCAGAAGACTTCTGAACAAAAGTACAGAGGCTGCACCAGAAGATGCAAACCACTCATTAGCAAGAAGAATAGGAAGGCCAGGCTGGAATTTGCCAAAAGGTACAGAGATGAGCCTCAAAAATTCTGGGAAAAAGTTTTATGGACTGATGAGACAAAGATTAACTTTTTCCAAAGTGACGGAAAGGCGAAAGTTTGGAGAAAGAAAGGATCTGCTCATGATCCCAAACATACAAGCTCATCTGTGAAACACAGTGGAGGTAATGTCATGGCTTGCATGGCTTCTTCTGGGACGGGCTCTTTCATCTTCATTGATGATGTAACACATGATGGCAGCAGCAAAATGAACTCAGAAGTCTACAGAAACATTTTGTCTGCTAATTTAAAGATGCAACCAAACTGATTGGGAGATCCTTCATCATGCAGCAAGATAACGACCCAAAACACACTGCCAAAACAACAAAGGAGTTCATCAGGGGCAAGAAGTGGAAGGTTTTAGACTGGCCAAGTCAGTCTCCAGACTTAAACCCAATAGAGCATGCATTTTACCTGCTGAAGAGGAGACTGAAGGGAGTAACCCCCCAAAACAAACAACAACTGAAAGAGGCTGCGGTGAAAGCCTGGAAAAGCATCACAAAAGAAGAATGCAAAAGTTTGGTGATGTCAATGGGTCACAGGCTTGATGCAGTTATTGAAAGCAAAGGATTTGCAACTAAATATTAAGTCTCATTCACTTTAATCTATTTTAAGTTTATATGTTCCAATACTTTTGCTCACCTAAAAACTTTGTGTTCCATTGCAAATAATGCTATCTTCTAAGTTGTGTATCAGATCCAGATGTAAATACCTGGAAATAAAAGCTGAAATGTTGATCTCTCGTCTCATATTCATCTTTTGATGTCAAACCCAAATGTCTTCAGTCTACAACAAAAGTAAACGAATTGGACTCACTGTTCCAATACTTTTGGAGGGTACTGTAGGTCTGCACAACCTCATTTCCCTTGGTGGACTTGACCTGCACTGGCACAATAGAAAGAATACAGCGATCTTTTCCAGCCCCTGTACACCCACGTCTGAGGAAGAGTTGATGGTTTAACTCTTGGTGACCCATTTGTTAGTTCCAATTCCACACTTGCCTTCGTGATATGGAGCACAGTGGGATGTTGTTGATCACAAACCTCACAGATCAAGCTGGCAAATTGCTGGCATTTCTCTAAAGGGTGAGCACGTGAACAACAGCGACAACTTGGGCTTTCCTGTTTCTTAGAGCCATTAGCAGTAGCTTTATTTTCAACAGCATCCATAGGTGTTACTGTAGTGGCAAAACTGCTTCCTTTAACTCCACTCCTTGACTGTAGCTTGAACTTGTTGGTTGTATTCAAGCTAACAGGTTTTGGTGATACAGTGTCAATATCTTCAAAGATTGGGTCAGAAAGGATTCTCACATGCCTCTCAAGAAATGCAACCACATCACAGAAATGAGCTCTGTCCCTGGAGGCTTCCATAATGTCATGGGTCCTAGCTCTCCATCGTTCCCTGAGCTTGAATGGCAATTTGGAAATGAACATTCTCATATTAGTTGGCAAATCCAACTCCTGCATGTAATGAAGTTCCTCCATTACATTACAACATCCATGTAAAAACTAGGGATCGACTGATATAGGTTTTTTAGGGCCGATACCAATATTTAGAACCAATATTCATTTGCAGTAAAAATTAAAATTTTGGTGTCAAAATTTAGAATAACACACCTGGGATTAGAATGAATACAACAGTATACTGTTTGTTTGTTTTTGTATACTGAAAATCTGTGATAAAAAGACCTTAAACTTTTGTAGAATAACACAAACTCTGACGCGAATCTTGGTTGAAACGGTTGGTTGTTTTATTATATAAAAAACAAAAAGTGCAGAGATCTCTTAAAGTTCACTGAAAATGAAATGGCTCCCAGATTTTTTATAAGATCAAAGTAAAAACTGAACTGCACAGTACTGAAATTTGAGTCTCGGCAATAAGTTAAATTATCTAAAAACAAAATGTCCAGGGATCTTCTAGCAGCATTTATAAAAGTTCACTAAAATAAATAACAGTTAATTAATGATGTCTTATGTTCTCTCTCAGGTACATCTGATCCAGCCTGATTAAGTGCAAACCAATAAAGACGGTGGCAGGAACAGGAACCTTGGCTCACTTCATTTATTGATAGTTTTAGTAGTTATTACTTTTCAGATTTTTTTTTTTTTTTTCATCAAATAGCATAATTAGTTTACAAATAAAGATTAAACTTTCAGTGGTTACCAGACTTATTTTTATTAAAATAATTTGTAATTACATGTATTTAATATACCAGTCACATTTCATTTTTTCAGCAAAATGAGTACTTTTACTTCAATGCCAAGTAAACTTAATTGATATTCTTCTATACTTTTTAAATGCATGTCTAAATGAACTAATGAAGCCAATAAAACAACTTCACATCAGTTGCTGAAGCTAGTGTGCATGGACACACACACACAGACAGTCCATGTCAACATAGCTGCACACAGACAACAGTTTCTTCTCAGCGCGACACACACACACACACACACACACACACACACACACACACACACACACACAATGCACCCAAGAAAACTTCTACATGTCCGTTAGCTTTAGCAGCCGATGTGAAGTAGTTTTAGACAACATTATTGTTTCTAATGGCTGCCCGTTGCGACTCACGTACAACCGTGTGAGGGGGGGAATAGACACTGAGATACAGTATGAAGATGTCGTGTTTATCAAGGATCAACAGTGGTGTCTTTAAAACTTCAGCATAGAGGATTTCTTATTGCAAGTTCAACATTTTCTGCTGCTTTGCCTTCAAACATCACACTGCTGCTTCACGGAACAGTCCTCTCTCCCCTCCTCCCTCTCTCTGTGCCGCTGCAGCGCTGCATCTACCTTCAGTGTTGATTGGCTGTCACTCACTTGTGCCATGTAGCCAATCAGTGGGGTCTGTAGGCGGGACATTTGTTACACAGCACAAAGTGGAGACTTCAGGCAGACAGGCAGAGAGACGGCTGCCGATGCCGATGCCAATTATCATAAAAATGCTGAATATCGGCCAATATTATCGGCAGTGCCGATTATTGGTCGATCCCTAGTAAAAACAAAGCATAGGCTTGCAGAGCTTTGACATCCTCGGACTTGATTGCTGGCCAAGCCAAAAGCCTTTTCTGTATGCAGCTGAAATCTTGTAATCATTTCCAAAATGCTCTTGTAGAAGCCCCTTTGCCACAATATAGCCACGTTCGGAAGCCATGTGCTGACAGTTACGAACCAACTCCTTTGGCTGTCCTCTCGTGAACTGTTCCAAGTAGTACAAGCAGTCAGCTCTGTTAGCTTTGTCCTCCACTCCTTGCTCAAATGCTTTAATGAAAGCTTTATATTGAAGCGGATCTCCTTCAAATACAGGAATGTCTCGTAGGAAGAGACAGTAAGCGCTGCTAATGAAAAAGAGCAGCTGTGATTTTATTTTGTTTGTGCAAAATAGCAACCACATTTCCAGATTTGCATTTGAGTTTGCTTTGGTTTAACATCCATTGCTGGCTGTTTGTGTTGTGGCAATGACCAGTCCTTTTGCTGTGTTTTCCCTGCTACAGGCTCATATTCCTTAGCCGTGGGGTTGAGAGTGCTGAGCAGTTCCAGCTTCCTCCTTTCCCTTTCCAAGTACAAGTTCATGCCATTTGGTGCATGAGAGGAACCAAAGCCTGAGTTAGCAGTAGATGCTGCTAACTCAGTTTCCAATTTGAGCTGTTCCTTTCTCCTCCTTATTTGCTGCTCCTGTTCATCCAATGCATGTTGTTCCTTTAAAGCCGTCATTCGAGCAATACGTGCAGCTCTTTCTGCTTCTGCCTTAATTTGTGCAGAGGAAGTGGTAGTTGATTTGTTACTGATGTTACTTTTGTTTGAATGTTTACCCACATAGGACACATTATCATCAGGATTAATATCATCATTGTGACCATGTGTTCCAATATGGCCCCTGCAGCTCTGACACACTAAACACCAAACAAAGGATATTCAAAAAACTTGTGTTTGTGTGGTGTCCCTGGGGGTGCACACTCAGGGTTACCAAACTCAACATTATTTAACACCTAGCTTGAAATATCACCTTTGTTCAACAGTCATTTTTCCACACAACATTATGATTATCATCATGATCATCACCTTTTTCAGGTTTAACTTCATTTTCAAACACGCCTTCATTTTCCAAAACCCACTCGTGTACTGGCAATAAATTCATTATTGAACATCATTTTTATCTTAAAGCTATAGTTGGTAATGTTGGAGAGCTAGCAAGATTTGAAAGTGGCACCTCCTCTAAGCTCCACCACCCTCCTCCCCCTCCCGTCAGTGAAAGAAAGAACCAATCAGATGCCTTCATGTCCAAAGCCACGCCCCCACAAACTTGAACACGCATTCTGCAGTACACCGACAGAGAAGCTAGTGTTAGCATTGGGCTATCTGAGCTACAAAAGTAGCTAAGTTGGCTAATGTTACATATTTCATGAAAATAACAAATCTCCCCAAAGCAAAACAAATAATTACCTGTCTAACAGAAAGACAGCAACCTCTGCACACTTTTCAGTCCCTTCAGCTACCTCAGTTGTCTCCACCGTTCAAAAGCTGCGATTTTGGTTGACTCTGGTTTGTCCTCTCGCTTTATCCAAAGCCTTTATCGTTGCAGCTTTTTCTGCCTCTGACTTTCTTTTCTTAGCCTGTTTAGTGGGGTGAGCCATTACAAGTAACGCTGGAAGTCGTACTTTTGGCTGCATTTTCTCTGCCATTGTTCAGCAAACTTATTCTCCTGCTAACTCTGTATTTCTGCTGAGGAGTGTGCTGAATATTTCCGGCAACGGTGACACGTGATGAGTGCACGCAGGGAGGAGGGAGGAACAGAGAGGGGCGTGGGCAGGACCAGAGCAATATATAAAGACGAGATATGAAGGCATCTGATTGGTTCTTTCCATTCGCACCGAATGGCAGGGATTGGTCAGAGTTTTTACAGGCCTACAGCTGCCACAGAGGTTGAATTTTTTTGTTCCTTTTTCTGAACACATCATGTATTGACTACTCTCAGGATGGAAGGACCATTTCACCCAGTATAACAAAAAGTGTTTCTGAACAGGATTACCAACTATAGCTTTAAACCATGTTTCATGTCTTTCTTTCTCATCCTGTGGCAATAAACCCATTATTGAATCATGCATACATCTTGCTTCATCATACAATTCAATGTAACCATCAAGCGTATTTTGCACATTTTGTATTAAACCTTGTATCGTTTTTCTTAAAATGACAACCTTATTTAGCTTAGATTTTCTACCACTTTGCAACCTGTCTAACCTGCCAGCAAGAGCTTTAGCAGAAAGTTTGACAACTCGCTTGCTGCTTTGTGTTTCACAGCTGGCCATAGTCATAGTGTCCTGTTTGCCAGCTGCTGTCACGCTCGCAGCTGACGTTATGTCCGTGTTCTCAACACACTCTTGCATGTTTACGCTCGTCTGACAGTCAACAGGAGGAGGAAGCGTTTTACTTCCAGTGGTGCAGGTAATCATGTCCTGACAACCCTTGGCCAGTCAGAATCTCCTACCTGGCCACACAAAGTTTGTTGTTCATCCCCTTCAGCAACCAATGCATTGGAATTGAGCCTTATTTTTTATTTTTTTGTGTGCACACAACTAAATTTAGATGGCTATCTGAACTTGTGGTAGCTCTCCCCTCCTCCCTCTCTCTGTGCCGCTGCAGCGCTGCATCTACCTTCAGTGTTGATTGGCTGTCACTCACTTGTGCCATGTAGCCAATCAGTGGGGTCTGTAGGCGGGACATTTGTTACACAGCACAAAGTGGAGACTTCAGGCAGACAGGCAGAGAGACGGCTGCCGATGCCGATGCCAATTATCATAAAAATGCTGAATATCGGCCAATATTATCGGCAGTGCCGATTATTGGTCGATCCCTAGTAAAAACAAAGCATAGGCTTGCAGAGCTTTGACATCCTCGGACTTGATTGCTGGCCAAGCCAAAAGCCTTTTCTGTATGCAGCTGAAATCTTGTAATCATTTCCAAAATGCTCTTGTAGAAGCCCCTTTGCCACAATATAGCCACGTTCGGAAGCCATGTGCTGACAGTTACGAACCAACTCCTTTGGCTGTCCTCTCGTGAACTGTTCCAAGTAGTACAAGCAGTCAGCTCTGTTAGCTTTGTCCTCCACTCCTTGCTCAAATGCTTTAATGAAAGCTTTATATTGAAGCGGATCTCCTTCAAATACAGGAATGTCTCGTGTAGGAAGAGACAGTAAGCGCTGCTAATGAAAAAGAGCAGCTGTGATTTTATTTTGTTTGTGCAAAATAGCAACCACATTTCCAGATTTGCATTTGAGTTTGCTTTGGTTTAACATCCATTGCTGGCTGTTTGTGTTGTGGCAATGACCAGTCCTTTTGCTGTGTTTTCCCTGCTACAGGCTCATATTCCTTAGCCGTGGGGTTGAGAGTGCTGAGCGGTTCCAGCTTCCTCCTTTCCCTTTCCAAGTACAAGTTCATGCCATTTGGTGCATGAGAGGAACCAAAGCCTGAGTTAGCAGTAGATGCTGCTAACTCAGTTTCCAATTTGAGCTGTTCCTTTCTCCTCCTTATTTGCTGCTCCTGTTCATCCAATGCATGTTGTTCCTTTAAAGCCGTCATTCGAGCAATACGTGCAGCTCTTTCTGCTTCTGCCTTAATTTGTGCAGAGGAAGTGGTAGTTGATTTGTTACTGATGTTACTTTTGTTTGAATGTTTACCCACATAGGACACATTATCATCAGGATTAATATCATCATTGTGACCATGTGTTCCAATATGGCCCCTGCAGCTCTGACACACTAAACACCAAACAAAGGATATTCAAAAAACTTGTGTTTGTGTGGTGTCCCTGGGGGTGCACACTCAGGGTTACCAAACTCAACATTATTTAACACCTAGCTTGAAATATCACCTTTGTTCAACAGTCATTTTTCCACACAACATTATGATTAACATCATCATGATCATCACCTTTTTCAGGTTTAACTTCATTTTCAAACACGCCTTCATTTTCCAAAACCCACTCGTGTACTGGCAATAAATTCATTATTGAACATCATTTTTATCTTAAAGCTATAGTTGGTAATGTTGGAGAGCTAGCAAGATTTGAAAGTGGCACCTCCTCTAAGCTCCACCACCCTCCTCCCCCTCCCGTCAGTGAAAGAAAGAACCAATCAGATGCCTTCATGTCCAAAGCCACGCCCCCACAAACTTGAACACGCATTCTGCAGTACACCGACAGAGAAGCTAGTGTTAGCATTGGGCTAATACGAGCTACAAAAGTAGCTAAGTTGGCTAATGTTACATATTTCATGAAAATAACAAATCTCCCCAAAGCAAAACAAATAATTACCTGTCTAACAGAAAGACAGCAACCTCTGCATCACTTTTCAGGCCCTTCAGCTCCCTCAGTTGTCTCCACCGTTCAAAAGCTGCACTGATGTTGACTATGGTTTGTCCTCTCGCTTTATCCAAAGCCTTTTTCGTCGCAGCCTTTTCTGCCTCCGACTTTCTTTTCTTAGCCTGTTTAGCGGGACGAGCCGTTACAAGTAACGCTGGAAGTCGTACTTTTGGCTGCATTTTCTCTGCCATTGTTCAGCAAACTTATTCTCCTGCTAACTCTGTATTTCTGCTGAGGAGTGTGCTGAATATTTCCGGCAACGGTGACACGTGATGAGTGCACGCAGGAAGGAGGGAGGGACAGAGGGGGGCGTGAGCAGGACCAGAGCAATATATAAGGACGAGACATGAAGGCATCTAATTGGTTCTTTCCAATCGCACCGAGAGGCAGGGATTGGTCAGAGTTTTTACAGGCCTGCAGCTGCCACAGAGGTTGGATTTTTTTCGTTCCTTTTTCTGAACACATTATGTATTGACTACTCTCAGGATGGAAGGACCATTTCACCCAGTATAACAAAAAGTGTTTCTGAACAGGATTACCAACTATAGCTTTAAACCATGTTTCATGTCTTTCTTTCTCATCCTGTGGCAATAAACCCATTATTGAATCATGCATACATCTTGCTTCATCATACAATTCAATGTAACCATCAAGCGTATTTTGCACATTTTGTATTAAACCTTGTATCGTTTTTCTTAAAATGACAACCTTATTTAGCTTAGATTTTCTACCACTTTGCAACCTGTCTAACCTGCCAGCAAGAGCTTTAGCAGAAAGTTTGACAACTCGCTTGCTGCTTTGTGTTTCACAGCTGGCCATAGTCATAGTGTCCTGTTTGCCAGCTGCTGTCACGCTCGCAGCTGACGTTATGTCCGTGTTCTCAACACACTCTTGCATGTTTACGCTCGTCTGACAGTCAACAGATCGCAACAAAAGAATCGACACAAATGTAACCTTGAAAAAAGATCACTTAAGAGTAATACTTCTTAATGACCAGCAGTCAATCCATTGGTTATATAAAAAATAATCTTTATTACAAGTTTAGCAAGATATATATAAACAGAGTTTTTTTTTGGCACAATACAAGAAATTTGAAGAAAGGAGACAAACTGGACCTTATTCCACAAATGACAAACACTACCGTACCAGCAGTATAAGTGCAATAGTGCTTTAAGGCTCACAGGGCAACTAAGCTCAAAATGAAACACATAGAGTGGACTGGAGCAGATTACTGGCTCGACGGTCACTCGCTACTGTGCACTCATAAACACATCAAAAAGCAACTCAGGACCTGGGTCTGGCAACTGGCCTCACACTGCAATCCCCTGGCTCGTGCATACCGGCTACCTCCCCTTCAGCGCGACTGCTCGGCCGACAGCAGTGCCACAGCAATACAAAGAGACGCTAACACGATGCCTGGCGTCTTAGCGGACTGCGAGGAGGAAGCGTTTTACTTCCAGTGGTGCAGGTAATCATGTCCTGACAACCCTTGGCCAGTCAGAATCTCCTACCTGGCCACACAAAGTTTGTTGTTCATCCCCTTCAGCAACCAATGCATTGGAATTGAGCCTTATTTTTTATTTTTTTGTGTGCACACAACTAAATTTAGATGGCTATCTGAACTTGTGGTAGCGCTACCATACCTCTTCCAGATGAAACAGCTGTTATGTGATTCATGCGGCGGGACGCTCAGAAACTGCCTCGTCCTGTGCAGCGGCGTGATGAGAAGCTCAACAGTGTCCTTCACTAGGCTTGTTCGAGATGAACTGCGCCTCACCTGAAAAGTAGATGAGAGCAGGCGGCCGCAGCAGGGGGGCGGTGACAAAAAGCCGCGGTGAAGTCGGACAGTTTCCCGACAGTTTCCAGCAGCCTTCAGTCCGTGCAGGAAGTCACAGACACACTAACATCCTGTCTAGAATGATGTCAATTCATTAAAAAAGTGATCAGACCCATATATCAGTTTGCTTTCACCATCAGTCACACAACATGTTTTCTGTTCACAGAATAAACCTTCAGGTCAGACAAATACAATCTAAAATTCAACACAAATGAGTAAAGTACTAAAATGTCATATTGTTGGGTCGGCATCTTAACCAATCAGCTGTTAGATCAGGTGAGAGCCAGGCGGTGCAGTCAGTGGAGAGCAACTGCAGCGCCTAGCTCTAAAAACTGCGGCCGCCTCGCTCTCGCGGCTTTATCGCTGTCCACATTTGTAATACATCAGAGCAAGTCGGGATGAAGTCAGACACAAAACTAACCGGCATGCACTGTGCACCGATCGCCGGTGATCGAATCTGCGCAGGCCTGGCTCATCTCGAACAAACCTACTGGCTCCCTTCTGGTGTCCTGTGCAGCAGATAAGCAGATGAACCGCAGCAGCGTCCTGATCAGCTGATGAACAGACGAGCTGCAGCCGCTGACTCCTCTCCAGCGTCCCAATCAGCTGACGAGCAGCATGGCAGGCAAAGCACTCCGATAAGCGACCCTCTCACTTTTTCATTTTATCACCGAAAAAAAACATGATGAAACTCGTCTCAAAAGTCCAACAACCACAGTTTTTGACTGAAATGTAGAGGCTAAGCCAACACTTACAGGAGAATTAATTGACGCACCACTTAACCTGCTGAATGAATTAAAGTCCAAAAGATCTTTGCAGTTGAACACTCGGTCCATTTATTCCACGTCCACTGATCTCCAAACCACAGATGCTTACCTTCAAAACTGGTTACACCTCACATGATGGCCAGTGCTATCCTCTATGCTGTTGTGTGCTAGGGCAGCAGGCTGAGGGTGGCGGACACTAACAGACTCAACAAACTGATCCGCAAGGCCAGTGACGTCACGGGAACGGAGTGTGACTCTCTGATGGTGGTGTCAGAAAGGAGGATGCTGTCTAAGCTACGAACTATCTTGGACAATGTCTCACACCCACTCCACCATGTGCTGGTCAGGCACAAGAGTACTCTCAGTGGGAGACTCATACCACCTAAATGTACCACTGAGCGCCACAGGAAATCATTCCTGCGTGTGGCCATCAAATCAATAAAGTATCAATAAAGTATTTCTGATTCTGATTCTGATGTACAGACTGCAGCAACAAGCTGCCTCGGCGTGTGTGCGACCAGGTGAGTGCTAAACAAGTGAGTGAGTGAGTGACTGAGTGAGTGGTCAAAAACTGTTTCAACTTCCGGGTGGCACCTGAACCCACACAGTTTGGTTCCTACTTATAATACCAAGCACTAATTGGCTCCTACACCTTGATTTGGAATCACTGAACAAAACTATCTAACTGCATAAAGAGCCCCTGCTGCAACAGTAAGATGGTATCCATGCATTGATGTATGAATACTAACAATTTAACAATGTAATGCATAATAATATATCACCAGGGCCCAGTTGTTCAAAAAATTTAATCTGGATCACAATGATCCGGATTTGGAAACCCCATGTTTTGCTGTCCAGGATCAGCTGATCCATCCAACTGTTGTGCCACTTTTTCAAAGCAACATTGGATCTGATCACCCTGATCCAGATACAAACTTTTCAAGATTATTAAACCTAGATAATCAGTGCTTTACATAGCACTACATATCACGATGTAGGGTCCTGGCTCTGAAAAGTAAAGGTAGAACAGCCAGTGTGGAGTCACTGTAAGCGTTTAATTTTAAGAAATATAAAACAGCATGGGGGATGCAGTTGTTAGAAACTACTTTAATATAACATGATAAATTTAATTTAAAATTGAAGAAATCATCTCAAAGCTTTTCATTTAAGTAAATGTCACAGTGTCTAAGTCACTGTCTATCACCGAGTGAGGTAACACAATGACAACTGAGCCTATGGCTCACTGATGAAAGCCCCAGCATTTGCAGTATTAGGACCTGGATGTCTGATATAGTCTAAATAAATTCACAAGCCTGGTTTCAAGTCCGCCAACATACACATTGCAATTAGGCCTACTGCTTATCACCATAAGTGCCACCAAAGACAACAAAAAAAGATGTCTTCTTATTAAAACTTTAAATCATTTTTGTTTTATACTGACAGCTAATATCGGAAATTCTGGGACAAAATACTTTTTAAAAAATGACCTTACCAGACAAATTAATAGGTAGTCTAATGTCTACTTTACCACTGTAGCGGTTAAACAAATTATGTGCAAAATATAAATATATGTATATATAAATGTGCAATTTGAAAGTTTTATTACACTTTGTTTCTGAAATTCAGCCTGAATACAGCCTTCTGATCTGATCAGGATTATCTTTGGATCAAAGATATCCCAATCCTACCAAGAAGTTTTGAAAAACACAAACTGAAAGTTTGATCCAGATCAAAACCGAGATCAAATGACACGATCTAACCCAATTTCAGAATGCTTTTTTTCTTCTGAACAACCCATTTTCAAGATTTGATCCAATCTTAAGTAAAAACCAGTGAATGTATGGCTTACTCTGTTACTGGTTAGATAGTGTTTTACATTGTTGTATAAACACTTTTACTTAAGTAAATATGTCTTCCACCACTGATCAGAGCTCACCTGAGACTGTGTGTTTCACCAATCCGCAGGTGACCTCATGTCCTAATTCGCTTACTGAGGGCATTTTTGGACAATAATAGATGTTTGATAATGTAACATGTATAAGATGAGCAGATTGCTGGGGACAATCCAACAACACTTTGACATCCAAACCCAAATGTACGCATGTGGCCAGCTGTGTACCTGCGACTCAGAGTCTGAGTGTTGTCTGGAGCGTTCGAAGGTGCAGATCTTCTCCTCACTCATCCTGTCACTGTCAGCAATAACATAGTGTCGAGGTGTGTAGGCTGCAGACAGGCACTCCATCAGCCGCAGGACCTCCGTGGTGTGGCCACCTGGAAAATACACAAGACACGCTGTCAATTACATATGATAAACACACAGTAAAGATGAAGATGAGCTAAAACTCAGTGAGCTCTCACTGTAGGGTGCATCCCATGTCTCTTATTTGATATTTCCTTGCTCCTCGCTTAAACTGAAAGATGGTCTGATCTGCCATCCTGAAGGAAAACATAAAGCTCTTATTTCTGCTCCCACATTTACTTGTTTCTTCCTTTCTTGTTTGGTTTCCTTGTGTCTCTTCATGCATCCCTGGTAGGAGGAACTAGAATGCAAAAAAAGGCTGTCTTTCTATTCAGATGAGATGTGACTGAAGAATCAGTTGAGCTCTGTGACGGAAGGAAACGGCAAGCTAACGGCAAGCTAACAGTGGATCTAAGGTAATGTCATTAACGTTAACTTTACCTGATCCTGCGACGACGACAACTGAGACCGGACCTTTGGCTCCAGGTTTATAGTTCGATCCAGTCTTCACAACGGTAAACAGCCGGATAATAAGTAACAAACATGTTAGTAAGACAGCAAGCACAACTCCTATTAAGAGCGCCATGATGGCTACGGTGGCTCTGTAGGACCAAAACAGATTTGGTGACGTTCGCGTTTTACCCCTGAATACAGGCTTTCAGGCAGTTCCTCCTTTCAAGCCGTGCGCAGAGACGGAATCCAGTATCTTTGGCTGTACCAAAGATACTGGATTACCACCGTCTTTGGCTGTACTAAAGATCCCCCCCCCCCACACACACACACACACTTTTTTTAATTTCAAAGCTTTATTCAAACAGGTCACAAGTTTACATATTTTAGACCACAGACATTTAGCCTATACATAGACGCGGTATCGAGCGGGTAGGCCCGTTGCTGCGATATGTCAGCGCATCCGCCACATAGACCTATAGATCTGACCCATATCTATGGATCTGCCCTATAAACTAATACAAGTAAATAGACTGAACTTCATAAAGCGCCTTTCTATAAAGTGCTTTAGGTTAATGCCTCTCATTCACACGCACTAATATATCTGGGAAACAGGCACCAAAAACAACGTAGCCTATGTAACTTTCTCAGATGATTATAAATGTGAACAAAGTTAGGCTACTTCTTAAATGTTTAGGATACAGGTAGGCACCAAAACCGACGTGTGTTTTTCTAATTATTTTATAGCCTAAATGTTTATTGTAACGTTGTTACTGTGATGATAAATAATAAATGTTAAATAGGGTGTTGAATCTGTGTCTATAATAACCAGATCCTGACATGTAGATGTGACATCTGTGGGTTTTCTGAATAAAAATCATGTTTACGATAAGGCCTACATTGAACTGATTTTGATGAATCGTTTTTATATTCAGTAATTTATATTGAAGTACTCAATGCAGTAATTAGTTAAGGTGGTTGATGATAACAATGGTAATACTACTAATGATTAGTATTAGCTTTTTAATTGATAACCGCTAAACATCACATCGGTGGTTATCAGTTAAAAAGCTACTGGGAGCTATATCCGTGTGCGGCCTTTTTTGATACATTCTTTGGATTTGCTTTTGTGTCTGGCACCCAGCTGTATTCTTATTCAGATGTGCGTGCTTTGATGAACCTTTTTGCAATAATACTACAATAGCAATAGCAGTGGTAGCCTAATAATGATAATCAATAGTGTTCATTTCTTAACATTTCAATGCTAATAGTAGTATAATTTAATGAACAGTACAGATTAGAGTACCAAAGGTTAAAGTTGGTAATGTAGTGTAATGCTAATAATAATAATAACCATAGCACCAGAGACTTTAAATGAATTTCATTTCATTTCATATATCATATCATTTCATATCGTTTCATATATAATTTAATTTAATTTCGTATCATTTCATTTCAAAAATTCAAGTCATTTTACAACTCAGTCAACTTACCAACTGATACTTAGTATGTAAGTATCAAGACAGGATGGGAGCTAATACCCTTTGAAAAGAATTGTCTTGCACAGCTTTTTTCGTGTGTTGCCACTCTGTAATTGAAGAGTGCTAGTTTGGCAATGTGGTGCAGCCTTAGTTTATGGAAGACAGACACAGTTAGTGACATAAGCACAAAATGATAGTTGTCAATTCCGAACTGTGTTTCCTGAATGTGTCCCCTGAGAAAAAACACATCCTCTGAACCAATCTCAGCCCGGACAAACTGACTGATCAAGGACACTTGGGCGACTTGTCCTGATGTTGACTGGCGAATAAAACGCTCAGCTGATCTGACCACCTTCACTGTACCCTCAGAGGGAATCATCAGCCCTCCTTTGTTTTTTAGTGTGAGCAAGTGGTAGCTCTGATCAAATGATGTGGGTACAGCATCAGTCACCAAGCTACCACGGCACACATCACAAGACAGCTTTTTCAAAATTTGGCGGACAACATACCCTGAGATATAGACAAGGGCATTGTCCACAAGGCCACCAAAGTGGGTTGGTAGATAACTATGGTCACACACAATTGCAGGAATGTTGGCAAAAGGGGATGGAAGCTCCTTAGTTTCTTCTGCTGTTGGAGAAGAGGACATCTCAAAAGCAGACAGGGACACAGTCTCATCCTGTGCTACCACATTAATATTGCAAAAATTAGGCCTATCCTGACCCGAAAAGATGCAGAAAAATTGGTCCACGCTTTTGTTACCTTTAGGCTGGATTACTGTAACTCTCTATTATCAGGTAGCTCTAGTAAGTCCTTAAAATCTCTCCAGCTAATTCAGAATGCAGCAGCACGTGTACTAACAGGAACTAAGAAACGAGATCATATTTTTCCTGTTTTAGCTTCTCTGCACTGGCTCCCTGTAAAATCCAGAACTGAATTTAAAATCCTACTGTTAACTTATAAAGCTCTAAATGGTCAAGCTCCATCATATCTTAGAGAGCTCACAGTGCCATATTATCCCACCAGAACACTGCACTCTGAGAACGCAGGGTTACTTGTGGTCCCTAAAGTCTCCAAAAGTAGATCAGGAGCCAGAGCCTTCAGCTATCAGGCTCCTCTCCTGTGGAATCATCTTCCTGTTACAGTCCGGGAGGCAGACACCGGCTCCACATTTAAGACTAGACTTAAGACTTTCCTCTTTGATAAAGCTTATAGTTAGGGCTGGCTCAGGCTTGCCCTGTACCAGCCCCTAGTTAGGCTGACTTAGGCCTAGTCTGCCGGAGGACCCCCCTATAATACGCCGGGCACCTTCTCTCCTCTCCTCTCTCTCTCTCTCTCTCTCTCTCTCTGTTTCAAAGTAGCTTTATTGGCATGAATGGTATCAACCGTTGTTGCCGAAAGCAGAACGTACATGCAGACATACAATCCAATTACAATACAATTAATACAATACATTAAATATTTTACATTAAGTACATTTCATATTGAGTAGGCAGATACACATATATTAAATATTTTACATTAAGTACATTTCATATTAAATAGGCAGATACACATACATTAAGTACATTTTACATTAAATAGGCAGAGTGTTATGAGGAGACTGTGTTGTTGTGTTGTTGTGTCTCTCTCAGGCTGTGACATGCACTGACATATTTTGCTGCTTCTATGGTACTGACACTGTTTTCTCCAAGTAGCTGATGCATTTTTTCCTGATCACAGAGGGGATCAAAATCTTGGAGTTTATGTTTCATTTTTGAAAAGAACTTAGTTCTAAGTTCTTCATATGTGTTACATTTTAACAGGAAATGTTGCTCTGTCTCCACCTGTCTCTGTGGACAGAGCTGACACAGCCGGTCTTCTCTGGGCTGCCAGGTCTGCCTGTGTCGACCGGTCTCTATGGCCAAGCTGTGATCACTGAGTCTGTACATGGTCAATGTCTTTCTTAATTTCTGATCAGTCACGGTGGACAGACAGTTTGCCATTGTATACTGTCTATTTAGAGCCAAATAGCATTGAAGTTTGCTTTGAGTTTTTGTGGTAGATGTCCAATAGTTAATGTAGTTTTCTTTTTCTTTAGCTATAATTTGGTTGAGCTGGATTGTGTGAGGGCTGTGCTGAGGCCTTGTGTTGTTAGAGGAGGTGAGCCTCAAGACCAGCTGGCTGAGGGGACTCTTCTCTATCTTCTCCTCTTGACTATGGAGAGCTTTGTGATGATAAGAATTGGGGTCACTTGCTTTTAGGTGTTGATAAAATTTGATGGCTCTTTTTTTGTATCCTGATTAAAAGGGGAAATTGTCCTAATTCAGCTCGGCATCCATTGTTGGGGGTGTTCCTATGGACTCTGAGAATGCTCTTACAAATCTCAGTGTGCAGGGTTTCAATTGGATGTTGGTCCCATTTTTCAAAGTCTTGATTTACAAGAGGGCCCCACACTTCACTGCCATACAGTAAAATAGGTTCAATTATAGAGTGGAATATTTTCAGCCAGATTCTAACAGGTATATCTATGATTGAAGACTTTTTTAAGGCGTAAAAAGCCCTTCTTCCCTTGTCTCTGAGATCATTAACGGCCAGGTTAAAATTTCCTGTAGAGCTAATTTTGAGTCCCAAATATGTGTAGTTGTGTGTGTGTTCAATGTCAGCGGAGCCCAGTAAGAACCTGTTTGGGTCTCCCTGACACCTGGGTCATTTCTGGAAGACCATAATTCTAGTCTTTTCTAGATTAACTGTCAGGGCCCAGGTCTGACAGAAGTTTTGCAGATGATCTAGTTGCTGTTGTAATGCCTCCTTAGATGGAGCTAACAATATTAGATCATCTGCAAAAAGTAGGCATTTAATTTCTGTGTCAGAGAGGGTGACGCCAGGGATATCACATTGTTCAAGTGATTTTGCCAGTTCATCAATATAAATGTTAAACAGGGTGGGGCTGAGACTGCAGCCCTGTTTCACCCCTCTACTTTGGGGGAAAAATCTGTTTCCATGTTGTCGATTTTCACAGCGATTTTCACAGCACATTTATTATTTGTGTACATTGTTTTAATTAAGTCATAGATTTTCCCCCCTATACCTTTTTCAATTAATTTTAGGAACAGACCACTATGCCATATTGAGTCAAATGCTTTTTTGAAATCTACAAAACAAGAGAAAATTTTGTTCTTGTTTTGATGAACATGTTTGTTAATGAGAGTGTGAAGGGTATAGATATGGTCTGTAGCTCAGTGTTGTGGTGTAAATCCAATCTGACTCTTGCTCAGGACATTATGTTCTCTGAGGAAGTCTTGCAGTCGGCTGTTTAGGATGCTGCAGAATAACTTCCCCAGGTTGCTGCTGACACATATGCCTCGGTAATTGTTTGGGTCAAATTTATTTCCATTTTTAAAGATTGGCGTTATAATTCCTCTGCTCCAGATGTCAGGGAAATGCCCAATGCTGAGGACAAGGTGGAATAATTTCAATATGGCAATGTTGAATTTCTCGCTGTTAAATTTCAGCATTTCATTTAAAATGCCATCGGGACCACTGGCCTTCCTTGAGTGTAGGGCCTGGATTTTAGCTAGTAGCTCCATTTCAGTAATTTGATAATCTAAAGGGTTCTGGTTGTCTTTAACGACTGATTCTAGAGTTTGTAATTTGTTGAGGAGCTCATTTTGGGTCGAATTCAGTGTAATAGTACTATACAGGTTTTCAAAATGTTGTTTCCACATTTCACCATTTTGAATAGCCAATTCTTCTTTGTGTGGTTTGCTGAATGTTTGCCATTTTTTCCAGAAATTATTTGAGTCAATGGACTCTTCAATTTCATTTAGTTGGTGCTGCACATGGTGCACCTTTTTAGTACTGAGTGTTCTTCTGTATATTTTTAATGTTTCCCAATATTGGATGTGGAGCTCGGGGTTGTCAGGTTGTCTGTGTTTCTGATTTGATAAACTTCTGAGTGTTTTTCTCAGATGTCTGCAGTCTGTATCAAACCACTTTTCATTGGCTGATTTTTTTGATTTGTGATGTTGATACTTTTTCAGATTGGATAAATCTGCTGCATTGTCAAAGATGTTGTTAATATCCCGTACAGCTTGATTCAGGCCATCATTACTGTGGGAATATGAAGTGCAGATAAAATGGTCTAATTGAAATTGAATTGTTTGATGTGTGATTGCTTTCTGGTAGTCGTCTTTGCTATTGTTTGTCCATCTATAAGGTTGTTTTGTATAGTTCAGTTTACTGGGCTCCGCTGCGTGAGGGTCTGTTACTGTCTTTCTAATGTAGAGTGTGATTTTACTCTGGTCAGATAAGGGTGTGAGGGGGCTGACTGTAAATGCTCTCAGACAGAAGGGGTCTAGGTCTGTTATGCTGTAGTCTACTGTGCTATTGCCAAGAGGACAGCTGTGTGTGTAATGACCAAAGGAGTCCCCTCAAAGCCGACCGTTAACCATGTACAGACCCAGTGCTCAACAGAGCTGCAGTAGTTGGTGCCCGCTTTTGTTGACAGTTTTGTCAAAGTTGTTTCTGTGGGGATGTGAAGGATATGAAGAGAGAGGAAGGCTGATTTGGCCAGGTATATGTCTGTCTCCCTGAGGATTAATAGAATCTAGTTCTACACCTGTTCTGGCATTAACCCATAAGAACCCAGACCAATTTCTCCTTAAAGGAAAATTATGGGGGGCATAAAACAGACTAAATAGACCACATAGAACATATTTCTGACATTTTTTTCAAAATACCACCCCTCACTGTCAGAGATCTGTAATGTTACATATATGTCACATCTATGATAATATCCATCAAAGTAATTATCTGTGGCAACACATTTCTGACATTTTTTTATTAGTATCAAAGATCTGTCAAATGGGTGTTAATAAAATTCATTCCTCTTTTTTAATGAATTCAATTGGTTTGATAACAAAGCTTTGCCTTTTTACCAAATCAGCATTCCACCTGAATCCCTGTCCTGGCTTATTCCTTTCAGTTTGGTGATAACATACAAAATTTGCAAATTGAATTCAAAAAGACTGCCTCATCAGTGAAATGTCTTCTCACCAAGCCATTGTAAAACAAACTGAGCTATCTTTTTCATCTCCTAACTCTGTGGAACATTTTATTTTCATATTTGTTTTACAACACACAAATGAATTCATTTGCAAAAATTTGCAAATTGAATAAAAATAAAACTACTACTGGGTAGTTGTATTTTGCTGTCCAGGGTTCATCTTTGGTTGAGGTACTTCATCTAAATCACCTGATTGACTGCAGTCTGAATCACTAGACTCACTTGACTTGTCATTCTCCATGTCTTTGTTGCTGGGAGTGTAATCAGGGTCTTCAAGGTCGTCATCTGAGCTACTTTCACATCCCTCAAAGTCACTGTCGTCTCCTGGATGACTGTCAGTGCATCCTGAACACTGTATCGCTTCTTATCCATAATGCAGATAAAATTAAATTACAATTTTCAATTATTCTTTTCAATTTTTATTATTTATTTATTTTCATTACATTTTCAAATGATATAGGGTAGAACAAAGTGATATAGGGTCTGTTTTTTTATTCACTGATGGGTAAAAATGGTTTCCTTATATATTTTGTTAATAATTGGATTCATATGATGTGATTTTTTGTTTACATTTGTTTTAATATGCTTTGAATTGAACAATATAAAATGTATTAACTAAATATCATTGAAAAAGTTAAGTTAACTGAGCAGATCATAAAAAAATTTCTTATTGTGACATATATGTCACAATAGGTTTCCATGACAATTTTAAGGTTAAAGGTCCGATGTGACATATATGTCACGATATTTACCTGACTTGTTTTATATCAATCTGTTCATGAAATGTGTTCACAACAGGTTAAATGTAATAAAGGACTTGTTATGTAAGCATTACAATTCTTAAATGGTTTGAATCTTACCTTTGGCAACCAAAAACAAGCTTTTTAAATTTAGCTAGCTCTGCCCCTAGTGGTAACCTGGCACACAGACATCTTGGAAATGTTGTTGTGGGAAGACCAAATCACATGACTTGTCACATGATCCACCAGGATGTTAAGTATGTGTCACTCTGGGACTTCATGAGTTAAAGTCAAGGAGAAAGCTGTTCATGGAATTTTCCAGAACATTTAAAGGATGTGTGGCACCTGTGTCACAGTGGGTTCTTATGGGTTAAGGTCTCCACAGATCAGTACACTTCCCTGGGCCTGGTAGTGACTGATCTCATCTTCAAGAATGGAGAAAATATTTTCATTATAATAAGGGGATTCTGATGGGGGGATATATACTGCACACATGAATATATCTTTATCTGTGGCAACAATTTCTCTTTTTATTTTGAGCCAAATTGAAAATTCACCTTTTTTTATGAATTCAATTGAGTGTACAAGGTTTGCCTTGTACCAAATCAGCATTCCACCTGAATCCCTGCCCTGGCTTATTCCTTTCAGTTTGGTGGATGGGAACACCAACTCTCTGTAGCCTGCGGGACGACCAGTGGAAATGTCTCCTCTGCACCAAGTCTCTTGTAAAACAAATATATCTGCATCTCCTAACTCTGTGGTGAAGTCTGGGGTCTTGCTTTTAAGGCCAAAAGCAGAGGACCTCAGACCCTGTATATTCCAACATGAAATAACAAATGATTTAGATTCCATTTAACTTAAATAACAACAACATTCTTCTAACCGCTTCATCGTCTTGAGGGTCGCGGGGGATCTGGAGCCTATCCCAGCTACATCGGGCGAGAGGCAGGCTACACCCTGGACAGGTCGCCAGACTATCGCAGGGCTGACACATAGAGACAAACAACCATTCACGCTCACATTCACACCTACGGACAATTTAGAGTCACCAATTAACCTAGTCCCCAATCTGCATGTCTTTGGACTGTGGGAGGAAGCCGGAGTGCCCGGAGAGAACCCACGCTGACACGGGGAGAACATGCAAACTCCACACAGAAGGGCCTCCACGCCCGGGATCGAACCGGCAACCCTCTTGCTGTGAGGCGAGAGTGCTAACCACCACACCACCGTGCCGCCTATAACAACAACAATAAAAGAAAATTCAAACTAGTGCTCAATATTCAGTGTTAAAATGAGATAAAGTCCCAAATCTTTTGTCAATAAATAAATGAAATTAAAAAAAGAAATTAATTTAAGAATACATTAATCATATGGGTGTCAATCTACTAATATGTAATAATTTACACTTTTAATCAACATAAAAATGTTTTTTTTTCCCTTTCTCTCCCACTGTGTAAATTAAAAAATAAATAAATAAATAAATAAAAAGCAATAAGCTCTGTGAGTTGTCTACTCTGGTACCTGACCTATTAGGTGAGAGTAGAGCAGGCTGAGCATCTGTTGGATATCTCTTAGCTCGTTTTGTGGGGGTTTGTGGGTGGGGTCAGGGACTGCGGTGGTGGTGGTGATGGTTGGGCCTGTAGCTCTCATCGTTGTCTGAGCATAGGTCAGTGGGCCAGGTTGTAGATCTTGTCGTTGGGGTTGGGATGAGGGTAGGAGTGGCTCTGGTCTGGTTTGGGGGAGGTTGTGGCTACACTGGTGGGGTCTTGGTGGGGCATGGTGTTGAGGTGGATGAGGATGATCTGGTCTCCATGGGGGTTGTCTTGGTGATGGTCGCCATGGCGGTTGTCTGGGTGATGGTCCAGCGGGGTGCCTTGCTGGTCCAGTGGGGTGCCTTGTTGGTCCATGGGGGCTGTGGGCCGAGCTGTTCCTTCTGCGGGGTGTGGATTGGTCTCTGTTGAGAGCAACGTCTTTCAGTGTCCAGGCGAAGATGGGGACTGTGTGTTTAAACAGATGGACATGGTCATAGAGGCAGTTGATATCCAGGGTGGGATGGTGGGCCAGGTGGACGCTGGGCCTCAGGACACAGTCTCTGGACATACTGCTGTTGATCCTGTGGATGGTGTCAGGGTGGAAGTCTTTCCTTGGCAGCAGTTTTGACATGACCACTCTGCTGTTGGGGAAGGTGGTGGAAGCTTTCTCTATCACACTTCACTCTTTCCTGCTGGCTCCTCAGGTCGTTGGAGCCAGTGTGGATGATAATGAAGCTTGGGGATCCCAGCTGCTCCTCTGACAGCAGGTTCATGGCATGTTGGGTGTTTGGACACCCAATTTTAGCCACTTTGTGTGTGGGGAAAAGTTTTTTTTTTCATTTAAGAATTTGCCATTGGAATCAATTAGGATGGTAATTTCTGGCTTCTCTCTTTGCTGTGCTGGTCTGGAGGGATGAGTGGTAGTGTTGACCTGTGGGCTGGTGCTGGTGTTGATCTCTGGGTTGGTGATGGTGTTGATCTGTGTGATGCGGGGAGAGCTGGGTGTGGTGTTGGTTTGTGGATTACAGGTGTACCTGGGAGTAGAGGGAGGCTGTTGAGTTGGCGGGTCCTGGTTGCTTTCAGTGGGTCTCACAGGATCCTGGTTGTGGTCTGGGTTTGAAACCAACTGCTCTTTCAGGGCCTGTATAGCTCTCTCTCTCTCCTGAAGCTCCTCTGACAGAGTAGTCAGTTCTCTCCTGTAGCTCTCTCTTTCTCCTCTCAGCTCCCTCACCTCCTCTATAAGAGCTGTCAGTCGTGCCATGTGGTTCTCTCTGTCGTGTTGCAGCTCTCTTACCTCAGTCTTCAGGATGGTCAGCTCTCTCCTGTAGCTGTCTCTGTCTTGACTCAGCTTGGTCAGCTGTGTGCTGATAGTAGAGGCATCTTGCTGCACTGTGGTGTCCTGGGTTGGCTGTTGGCTGATCAGCTCTCTCAGTTGCACAAGCTCTCTCTCCAGCTCTGTGAATTTCATCTTCATATCATTGATGGTGTGGTTCAGCTGGGGGTCCTGGGCCTGTTCTGGGCTGATGGGCTCATTTTCCTGAGGGGGCTGGTCCCAAGTAAGGCAGCTGGAAGTAGGGGTGGTGTCTGTGTCTGGCATGGTATGGGTGTTGACAGTGGGGGCAGACTTCTCCTGTAGGGCCCTCTTCTTTATAAGAATGAAGTCAATCTTAAACTGCTTGAGGTTTCCTTGCACCATGATAGTCCCGTTCTTATATATACTGACTGTCATCATGACACTGTCTGGGTCTTCTCCCTCTTTGATTTTTAGTTTCCAGCCATTACAGATCCCCTCTCTCTTTACATGAGGATAGTGGGCATTTATGGCAGCGTGCCATGCTAGTAATTGGTCTGTGAGTAAGATCAGATTGCTGACATCTCCACTCTTGGATAGGTCAGAAAAGAGTGTCTCTGGTCTTTCTTTCAAGAGTTTCTGCTTGTATGTCTTCCTGGCACTCTCATTTGTAACATCTTGTGGATATAACAGTGGAATAGCCTCTGTACAGACTGTGGTTGAAGCCATGGGGTTCTACTGCTGCTGTAACTGCTCCTTGGTAACCGTTGCTAGGGCTTTGTTTGTTGGTAGCTAGCTGTTAGCTTTAACACCAAGCTAGGTTTAGTTTATTTATTATTCAGCAGTTATAATAGTTAAAGTTTTTGTAAATCCTTTTGTAGGTTATGTTGTCTCTCTGATGATCTCACTCACTTGCATCTTTGGCTGCATTCCTCTTCTTAGCTTGGTGTCAGTTAACCAGCAGGACAGCTAGATTAACTGTCAGTTGGTTAAAGTTTTTTTGCTAGGCTTTTCAGTTGAGCAGTATTTTCCCAGGTTTCTTGCTGTTTTCTTGCCTCCACAGAGGTAATTTCTCCAAATAACTGTTTCCTCTTCTTTCTTCTTCCAATTCTTTCAGAAAAGTAAGAGTTTATCTCATTTTAACACACAAAAAGAAGATCCTCTTCAGGAGCTCATGATATTGCTGTTGTTTCTAGTCTCTCTCTCTCTCTGTCTCTGTCTCTTCAACAATTTACCTCAATGATTTCTTCATCCAAGCGCTGGTGATGGCAGAGTCCATCAGTGAATAAAATCACTCTGATTGTCAGTTCAGCTCAGTGTACAAGAGAAATGGAAGTCAGCAAAATAAACAAAGAGCTCGAGTCCAGAAGGAGTGAGACCAAAACAGACTTGTTAAATAAAGTCAGATTATTTTTCTTTATACCATGGTCTGGGTGAATACTCTCTTCTGACTGGTCGGCAGGTATGCATTAAAACCCTTTAATGCACACGTAGTTCGGCTAAACTTTATAACTGTCTAAATTCATCCACTAAGAAGCCTGTAACCATAGCAACATTAATGAACGCAGCTGTCAAACTGTCAACTGCCGAGGGAAAAAAAAAACCCACTGCAGCTGTCAAACAACTTCCGAGGAAAAAAACAAACAGAAATGGCTGATTTTAACATTTCTTTTAACTTATTTGGAGAGTACAAGGATTTGAGGAATGGGATGCCGCAGAAGAAAAAGAAATGGAAAAGGAAAGAAAAAAATCAAGTGAAAAACGGCACAAGGAACTGACACCTGAAGAGCTTCAAATGATAGAGGAGGAGAAAGATGAGATAAATACAAAAAAGACAACAAAATGGGCAGTTAAGATACTGACGGACTTTCTCTGCCAAAAACAAAAGAACACGGATTTGAATACATACTTACTCTTGCTTCAAAAACTTTCGATTTTGAGTACAAAACTTTAACCAAAAGTTGTCGAATCCTTTTATCCCTATATTCTTGGCAAATGACCATGATATAAGCGGGTTAATCCACTATAGTATAGTTCTTTGCCCCCACGTCGTGCATTAAAACCATTTGGAACACACCTACTAGTTGATTAACCCTTACTTATACATTGAGCTCTTTAGGAGAAAGATTTCCTGATGGTTTTTGTTATTGTTTACAGTCGCATGGTAAATAAGCTCTGTTCTTTCAATATTAACTTGTGTTGTTAATGTGCTAACTGGTTAACTAGGTCAAGATGGTCTTCCTGTTTCCCCTTTCTGAATGATGATTACAGACTTTGGTGTGGTGTTTGCAGGTGGCTCTTCAGTATTTAAGACCATTTTATCTGGTTTTTACCTAAAGTTTAGAGGCAGAAAATCTTTCTTCAGATGTGGCCCATTTTTGGGGTAACAATCAAAGGCAATATGAGATTTATTGTAGGCTTATATGTAGGCATATAGTGTGTATACTTAAAGAGGCCTTCTAAATACAAGTATAATGAACTGTAAATTGCATTTTAACAGTATTGTTACCACATGACTGGACAAACTGGTGTCAGATGTGTGAATGTGGTTTTGTGTAGTGGACAGTTGAAACATACAGCTGCTGGGCACCAGGTGTGGAGAGCCTGTTAGAAAGTGATTATAATATACAGAAAGTGAACCATGTTTATTAATGAAAATGACTTCTATCTGGTTACAGCAAGCTCACTGCTGATTAACAGATGTCTGTCTCAGAAAACATAACCCTGAAAGAGCATAATGAACCCTAACAATCAGTACACGATGTCTCATATAGAACAACCAATGGTGGATTTTAAGATTTCATTCATATCTGAGATATATTGCACCAGGTCACAGTCAAACATCTTCAAATGTGCTTACAACAGACCTAACACTGTCTCGAAACAACCTTCCCACATTACAAAACTGGTACTTGTCCATAACTGTAAGTTGTACATTAGCAAGGATAAGACAAATGAGGAGACACATACTTCAGTTGATGTCAATTTTGTGCAGATCCTCAACAGTGATGTACACCACCTGAAACATAACAAACATAATCACACATCATTAAATCATCACCACTTTGACCATGGGCTAAATGCAACAGTAACTAAGGAATAAAGAAAAGATAAAGCACAAAAATAAAATAAAACAAACAAAAATAAATGACACAGCTCATTTTGAGTATGTAGTGCATGCAACTGCTCATTAAAATTGGTACAAATAGATATTATAGGTCCAGTATGTACAATTTAGGAGGATTAAGTGGCATCTAGCAGTGAGGATTTCAGATTGCAACCAGCTGAAACTCCTGGTTAGAATTCCTTCAGTGTTGACTGTTCAGCTTATTGTGATGCAATTTCTTGGTATATCTTCAAATGCTCCATATCCCTAAAATCTGCACAAACTAAGCTAAAAGCTTATGTCAATAAACAAAGTATAATAATTAATAAAAGTACTGAAATTGGGACATTTGAAAAAATAAAAAAATTAACAAACAAAACATCATGATCCTAATGATTTTTAAATGCAGAAATATAGAGAACATATTTCTTAACACCCCATACGTTATTTGAAATATTTACATTATTTAGTTTTTGAGATATGCTCATTTTTATGAGCAGTATGCAAAAACATTTTATTAGTTCTTTGGGGCCACTGCACGCTTTTGTGTGGTTTTGCACCTCACACATAAACCACTAGTAATTATTCCTTACTACACCACTACTTTTCTTGGTTTGCTTACAAGCTTGAAGTCTAGTGATGTCATGTTTTCTGTAATTCAAAATCTTGGAAAATTTATATTTGAGTGTCCATTTGAGCCATGTAATAGAATCCTAACATATCAGACATATCAGTCACATTGTTTGAATGTACTGTACTTGAGGTTCATGGTTCAGGCTGGATATCGCCACTGACGTCCTGAATTGATTCGATTTCAATTCACAAGGTCCCGATTCGAATCAATTCCATAATAATTCAACTGGGGATATTTCTAGTACAACACCAAATTTTGCTAGAATGTGAAAGAGATTCTTAGAGAACTAATACGGTTGTGTTTTTTTATAAGAATACATTTAGAACAGGATTAAAACTGAATATTTTATAATTAAATGTTTATAGAGCAGCAACAGTAATATTAAAACAGCAAAGTCACAATATCAACTCAATATCTCACTGGAAACAAATCTAAAATGTCAATAAAATAAATCATATTCCTGACATCACAATAGTGAGTGAAGTTTAGAAAGAATGAAGAACAGACATCAGTCAGTATCAGTCCTGCTGTCCTCTCTGCCCCCCCCCCTCTGCTGCTGAGGAGATTCACTACCTACAGGTAAAGTTACTGTTCAGACATGAACAGTTGTTGTTTCAGTTTGTTAGTAACAATTAGCTATTACCTGGAAAGAGCTCTGTGCTTGTTTATAACATAATATTAGCGGCAGTGGATGACAGATTGCGGACCAAACAGATTGAAATATCACTTTTCTACATGTTTACAGTTAAGTTCAGTTCAGTTCAGTTCAGTTTCAGTTCAGTTCAGTTTTATTGTAATTTCCATTATACACCTTTGCATAGACAGAAACGAGATAACATTCTCCAGATCGTGATGCTCAACACACACCTGGCAGTCACACTGTGAACAGTAAGAAACACAATAAAAAGACACTTAAAAACACAATAAAAGAAAAACACAAGGTTTTAAAAATAACATAGAGAGCAGCATACATTGAGAGAAGAAAGTGCTGAGTGAAAAAAAGTGAGGTGCATGATATAATTTAAAGTGCTTGTGCGTTTGCATTGCAGTTCAATTCAATCCCTGACTAAGCGAATGAGGGGCAGCTTGTGGAGGGAGTTCATTTCCCTGATGGCCTGAGGGAAGAAACTATTGCACAGTCTAGTGGATCTGGCCCTGATACTTCCTAGCCTCCTACCAGAGGGCAGGAGCACAAATAGGTGGTGGGACGGGTGAGAGGGGTCCAGCATGATGTTTGTGGCCTTTCTGACACATTGGTCTTTGTAGATGTCTGCTAGGGCTGGGAGTGGGGCGCCGATGATCTTCTCTGCTGACCTAACTACTCTTTGCAGGGTTTTCTTATCTGCCACAGAGCAGTTGCCAAACCAGACAGTGATGCAGTGGGTCAGGATGCTTTCTATAGTCCCTCTGTAGAATGTTGTCATGATTGACGGAGAGGATTTGGCTTTTTTCAGTCTCCGCAGGAAGTGAAGACGCTGCTGGGATTTTTTGGTGAGAGCAGTGGTGTTAGTCGACCGCAATATGCACCCCCAAGAACTTGGTACTGTTTACTCTTTCAACTACTGTACGGCTGATGGTAAGCGGGGGGTGCTCATTGCTACCTCTCCTGTAGTCCAGGACCATCTCCTTGGTTTTCTCCACATTTAGGGAGACGTTGTTCATACACCATCTGGTCAGCTGCTCCACCTCTTCTCTGTACAGTGTGTCGTCGTTGTTTGTGATGAGACTGACTGCTGTAGTGTCATCTGCAAATTTTATGATGTGATTTGAGCTAAACCTGGCAGTGCAGTCATGTGTCAGTAGTGTGAACAGGACAGGGCTAAGCACACAGCCCTGGGGGGAGCTGGTATTCAGTGTGATGCTGGGAGATGTTCTCTTTCCTATTCTAACTGTCACAGCTCAGGTTTCTTAGGTTGTTTTTATTCAGTTATGTTGTTTCCTGTTTTACTTTGAAACTCACATCTCTTCTCATTTCAGATCACTTCACTTCCTGCCCGTGTTTTCCCTCCCTTTTGATGGCTTCACCTGTGTCTGATTGTCTGTCCCGCCCTGATTAGTCTCACCTGTGCCTTGTTATCCTTCCCCTCACCACAGTATTTAGTGTGTGCCTTGTTTTCTCTCTGTGCCAGTTCGTCTTAGCTCCTCGTGTGTCGACGTTCCAGCTTTTTGATTCCCTGTGCCTTTTGTTGGGTTTTTGGATTTAGTGTGTTTTTTGACTCTGCCTCTGCCTTGTCCCTTTTTGGATACTTTTGCCTCTACTGATCTCCCTGTGTGTACCTCAACCTATTTTGTCCAGTAAAGACTTTTCACTACCAGAACTGCCTCTTGAGTCGTGCGTTTGAGTCCATTCTCTCCTGGTTCACCAGTTTTAACACTAACTGACTGTGGCCTGCCTGTAAGAAAGTCCAGTATCCAGTTGCAGAGTGGTGTGTTGAAGCCCAGAGTGTTCAGCTTCTCTGTGAGTTGTTATGGAACGATGGTGTTGAATGCAGAGCTGAAATGAATGAATGACATCCTGACATGGATGTTATCATGCGGGGGTCGGGTGATACGGGTCAGAGCTCTCACGGTGTGGCTTTCTGGGTAGGTGTGACGTTTGTGGCCTCAAACCGTGCAAAAAAAACCATTCAGCCTATCAGGGAGAGAGGGGTCGCTGTCACAGATCTGCGTGACCGTGATGGCTTTGACTCCCTGCCACAAACATCTCGGATCCCTGTTTTCGGCGAAGTTGTCACTGATCCTTGCTGTGTGTCACTGTTTGGCTCTCCTGATTCCCCGAGCCAGATTGTTCCTTGCAGTTTTCAGAGCTGCTGCATCTCCCTCTTTGAAAGCTGCGTCCTGGGTCTTGAGCAGAGAGCAAACCTCACCTGTCATTCTGGTTGGAGTGCACAGTGACTATTTTGGTGGTAGTGACGTCGTCTCCACATTTGGAGATGTGGTCCAGGACTGTCACTGTGTACTCCTGTAGATCTGTATGGTCATTGAGGGTTGCTGCCTCTCTGAAGATATTCCAGTCTGTGATTTCCATACAGTCCTGTAAGGCTGAGATGCTGTCCTCTGACCAAACTCTCACCTGTTTCTTTACTGGTCTCACCAGTTTCACCCGAGGTCTATATGCAGGTATTAACATGACAGAGATATGGTCCGAGGAGCCCAGGTGGGGGAGGGGGGATGCCTTGTATGCCCCCTTTGAGGTAGTGTATGCCTTGTCCAGCGTGTGTGTCCCCTGGTTGCAATGTGTATGTGCTGATAAAACCTTGGCAGGACTGTCTTCAGTGGAGATCAACAACAGGGAAAGAAGATAAAGCATGTATCTTTTTACCTGCAGGGCTCCAAACTGCATCTATTTAGTCACATTTTGTGACCATGGACCACCAATGTGACAAATATTTTTAATTTTTATTTTTTAATAATCAAGTTCACAATAAAAACATAAACACTTTCTGCCCGAGACAAGTGGGTGCTTCAGTTAAATCATTTTGTATTTGAGTAGTCTACAGTACTTAAGAGATGTCAGAGTATCGCGATATATATATCGTATATCGCGATATAGCCTAAAAAAATTGCAATATTATTTTTTAGCCATATCGCCCAGTCCTAGAATACACCTGATGCCAAGTGCCTATGGAACCACAAGGTCAATGATGAAAACTGTTACAGAGCCAGTAGCCAGAGCCCACTGACCATCTAATTCACTTTCATCTTAGCTGAGCTGATAACTTGAAATGACTTCAGAGACAAAATGAGTTGTGAAAGAAGTCCATACTCACCCGATTGTGGCAGGGGTCAGGGTAGTCACAGATGTCCTTTGAGAAGACAGAACGCATCAACATTTTCACCTCTTGAGGGTAAACATACGTGGGCTGGCACAGATCCCCCTCTTTCACACCGACTTTGTGAAACATCTGGAATCAAAGTGAGAGGAGCATAAAGATAAAAGAGAAGAAGAGCTGAAACAATATTTAATAACTGCTGGTGGCTGTGAAGTATTTACAGTCCTTATTAGCCATTTATCAATGTAATTAATTTTTCCATCCATCCATCCATCCATCCATCCATCCATCTTCTCTTATCTAGGTCCAGGTCTTGGTGAAAGCAGGGCAGTTCAGTCTTGTCTTTACACAGCCATGTCCTTCAGATGGGATATATAATCCCTCCTGATTATTGTGGGTTTGCCCTTACTAATTGGACACAAAAAGAATACTGTATTTCTACATGAATGTGTCCAGGAGGCATGTATCAGATGCCAGATGTAACCACCTTTATAGTTCTGCTGGGGGGCTTCAACGCTTATGTGGACAACGATGGAGAAACCTGGAGGAGGTGATTGGGAGGAACAGCTTGCCTGATCTACCTGTGCGGTGTTTTATTATTGGACTTCTATGCTAGTAATGGATTGGCCATAAAAACACCATGTTCAAGCAAAGGGAGGTTCATAAGTGTACCTCCAACCAGAAACCCCTAGTCCAAAGTTCAATGATCAACTTTGTGGTTGTATCATCCGCTGCGAGGGTCATAAGGACAGAGGGATGTCGTATGCTGTAAAGCCCTGTGAGGCAAATTGTGATTTGTGATATTGGGCTGTATAAATAAAATTGATTGAATTGATTGATCATCAGACTCACCTGGACCATCATGATGGACAGTGAAGTGAACAGCTTGTCGTCTTCACTGATCTTGCCAGCAAGTTTTTCATCCTCCACAGTCGACTTCATGTTGAAAGCGTACGACTCCAGGCTGTTCTTAGCAGACACCTTGTCACGCTGGACATCGTCTTCAGCCTTGTACTTCTCAGCTTGTGAAGGAAGCCATCAGGCTGAAAAGGAAGCCTTTCGGGCTTGGTTGGCCAGGGCTTTCATGAAGCAGCTGCATCAATTGGCTGGAAAGGCTGCAGCTGGGGTGGTCACCAATGCAAAAACCCAGATGTGAGAGGAGTTCAAGAAGGCTGTGGACTTTCAGCTGGCCTCAAGGTAGTTCTGGCGACCCTCTCTCAGGAAGGGAAAGCAGGGCTTGTCTCAGGCTGTGTTAAGCAGCGGAGGGAACTGCTGACTGTTGGGCTGTCTGGGCTGACATGCTTTTTCAGTGCTGCAAGGAGGTCAAAAACAGTGCCTGTCAAGTGGCAGTCTAGGGTGGTGGTTCCCATTTTTTATGAACAGGGGACTGGAAGGTGTGCTCCAACTATCAGTGGATCACATTGCTTAGCCTCCCTGGGAAAGTTCATTGCAGAGTACTGGAGAGAAGGCTCCAACTGATTGCTGAACCTTGGATTCAGGAGAAGCAATGCAGATTCCTGCCCAGCTGTGGAAAAGTGGACCAACTTTTGACCACTGCAGGGCTGATGGTGACGTCATGGGGGTTTTCCCATCCAGACTACACGTGTTTTGTGGAGAAAGCTTACAACTGCATCCACCAGAAGTCCTGTGGCAGGTACTGCTGGAATCCAGGGTACCGGGGTCATTGCTACGAGCCATCCAGTTCTTGTATAAATAAGGTAGAGCTGTGTCCGCATACTCGGTGCAAAGTCAAAAACGTTTTCAGTAGGTTTTGGCCTCCTCAAGGGTCGTTCCTTGTCATGAATCTGTTTGTGATATTCATGCAGAGGATCTCACAGCACAGCCGGGGGAAGGACAAATGGGACCTCAGAATTACGTCTCTGTTCTTTGCAGATGATGTGGTTCTGTTGGCTTGATCTCTACGTGACCTCCAGCATGCACTGGAATGGTTTTCAGCACAGTATGAATAGTCAGGATGAGAGTTGACTGAAGAAGCAAGCACCGCCCACCAGCCAGACCAACTCTCTTATGTTATAGTTAAACAGTATACTAAAATATGTTTCTGAAAACATTTAAGGCAAGACACAGGCGATGCAGTAACAGAGTCTTGCTTCAGATTTGATTAGCACTGCCTAGTTTGAAAGTTTGACCACAATGCAGGAGCAGTGACTGACATGATTGACAGCTGTGTTTAGAGAGTCCTTGGCTCTGATTGATTGTTTTCATTTCACATGCTGTAAGACCATTAGAAACGCTGCAAGGCAACAGAGCAGGCAGAGGAATATGAACATGACAAAACTACTACTACTGCTTTAAGTAACTTTTACATTTTCTCCTAAACTGCACCAGGTTACTGGACCTTCTGTCAATCTCACTTGAACAAATCTCAGAATTGAGAGAACCTCCAGGGTATTGGACAGAGCCTATTTGTACAAATAAATTCCTACTGAAAATGGACTGCAGTATATCCCATTTTCTCCAACATGCATCACTTTCCCAAAGGAGAACAGGTGCAAGAGATCTGTGTATGCTCAAACCAATTAATCATGTAGCAGAGAAAATCTTATTCAGTCAGTAACGCTCTTGTCATAGATTTACACCACTGAGGGCTCTGCTCTTAAGGTGCTCCCTGGAATAAACGTGTAGCCATACTGTGCATTCACACCAAAAGATTCAAAATTGCCAGCAGTCTCTCAGGTCGCTGGCATCGCGCTGCCTGGCAGCTCTGGCAGGGCTTGCAGAAGGCTGAAGGGGACGGGGCTTTCAAGCTGCGCTGCAGAGGATCTCTTTCTTTCTTTCTTTCTTTCTTTCTTTCACTGTCCCCCCTTGAGAATATTCACGGTCTGCAACTGGCTGCTGCTCGCTACTGCTTCGGCGGCGGCGCTGCTCATTTACATAAAGTTCAGCTTCTCTCAACTTCAGTTTGACGCTCAAGTCGCTGGCATTGCGCTGCTCGCGGTCGCTCGCTGCAGCCGGCGCGAGTGACGCTCTTCGTCGCGAGTGTTAATTGAAAATGAATGGCTGCTGGCTGCTTATGACGCTCTTGAATCTTTTGGTGGGAACGCACAGATAGAAATATATACATAGACGCCGTACCTCAACGTCGCCGCCATATTGGATGTGGCAAGGCTGCGCTGCAAACTAATACAAGTGAATGGACTTAATTTCATAAAGCACCTTTCTTCAAAGAAATTTACGTTAATGCCTCTCGTTTATTCATTCACACATGCACTAATATACTTGGGAAACAGTGAGGCACCACAAACAATGTATTTGATCTCCTCAGGTGGCTAAGATAAGAACTTTATTGATCCCACACAGGAGTAATTCACCCTACATCCGCTATAGAGAACAAGGTAGTGCCGTCTACATATAGTCTACACACATACAGTACAGGCCAAAAGTTTGGACACACCTTCTCATTCAATGCGTTTTCTTTATTTTCATGACTATTTACATTGTAGATTCTCACTGAAGGCATCAAAACTATGAATGAACACATGTGGAGTTATGTACTTAACAAAAAAAAGTGAAATAACTGAAAACATGTTTTATATTCTAGTTTCGTCAAAATAGCCACCCTTTGCTCTGATTACTGCTTTGCACACTCTTGGCATTCTCTCCATGAGCTTCAAGAGGTAGTCACCTGAAATGGTTTCCACTTCACAGGTGTGCCTTATCAGGCTTAATTAGTGGAATTTCTTGCTTTATCAATGGGGTTGGGACCATCAGTTGTGTTGTGCAGAAGTCAGGTTAATACACAGCCGACAGCCCTATTGGACAACTGTTAAAATTCATATTATGGCAAGAACCAATCAGCTAACTAAAGAAAAACGAGTGGCCATTATTACTTTAAGAAATGAAGGTCAGTCAGTCCGGAAAATTGCAAAAACTTTAAATGTGTCCCCAAGTGGAGTCGCAAAAACCATCAAGCGCTACAACGAAACTGGCACACGTGAGGACCGACCCAGGAAAGGAAGACCAAGAGTCACCTCTGCTTCTGAGGATAAGTTCATCCAAGTCACCAGCCTCAGAAATCGCAAGTTAACAGCAGCTCAGATCAGAGACCAGATGAATGCCACACAGAGTTCTAGCAGCAGACCCATCTCTAGAACAACTGTTAAGAGGAGACTGCACGAATCAGGCCGTCATGGTCAAATAGCTGCTAGGAAACCACTGCTAAGGAGAGGCAACAAGCAGAAGAGATTTGTTTGGGCCAAGAAACACAAGGAATGGACATTAGACCAGTGGAAATCTGTACTTTGGTCTGATGAGTCCAAATTTGAGATCTTTGGTTCCAGCCGCCGTGTCTTTGTGAGACGCAGAAAAGGTGAACGGATGGATTCCACATGCCTGGTTCCCACTGTGAAGCATGGAGGAGGAGGTGTGATGGTGTGGGGGTGTTTTGCTGGTGACACTGTTGGGGATTTATTCAAAATTGAAGGCACACTGAACCAGCATGGCTACCACAGCATCCTGCAGCGACATGCCATCCCATCCGGTTTGCGTTTAGTTGGACGATCATTTATTTTTCAACAGGACAATGACCCCAAACACACCTCCAGGCTGTGTAAGGGCTATTTGACCAAGAAGGAGAGTGATGGAGTGCTGCGGCAGATGACCTGGCCTCCACAGTCACCGGACCTGAACCCAATCAAGATGGTTTGGGGTGAGCTGGACCGCAGAGTGAAGGCAAAGGGGCCAACAAGTGCTAAACACCTCTGGGAACTCCTTCAAGACTGTTGGAAAACCATTTCAGGTGACTACCTTTTGAAGCTCATGGAGAGAATGCCAAGAGTGTGCAAAGCAGTAATCAGAGCAAAGGGTGGCTATTTTGAAGAAACTAGAATATAAAACATGTTTTCAGTTATTTCACCTTTTTTTGTTAAGTACATAACTCCACATGTGTTCATTCATAGTTTTGATGCATTCAGTGAGAATCTACAATGTAAATAGTCATGAAAATAAAGAAAACGCATTGAATGAGAAGGTGTGTCCAAACTTGTACTGTGTATATATATATATATATATATATATATATATATATATATACATATATATAAAACTTCCTAAACTTCCTGGCTATATATATATATATATATATATATATACACACAGGAGCAATTCATATATATATATATATATATATATATATAGCCAGGAAGTTTCCACTCTGAGAGAAGTGTTGGAAACACAGGCAAGCGTGATCGAAGACCAGGGAATGGCTGCGGCTCTGGATCGCCGGATGACGGACTTGGAGAGGTGCCATTGCCATGGATTGCCCGGCCGGGCATGTGGGGCTGGTGCTGCTGCGTCGGGATCACAGGAGTGGGTAGCACCGGGGTCGGCGTAGCCTGCTCGGCAGTCACTGGGGGTGACGGCGTGCCCCCAACTCCTCTTCCCAGCATGGAGTACCGTTCTGAAGGAAGGGAGGCGCAAGCCTCAGAAGCCCCAAAAAGTGTAATTGTGTAGGATATCTGAGTCACCAAACAGCTTAATTTCAGCGCTTGCAAATCCTGCCATGAGTACGGTTAGGTTCACCTCAAGGCTTTGGAACCATTGGTGTTTTTATATGCAAATATTTGCTATTTTTGTATCTGTCTGTCCTTTCACTGTGTCTTGTATTTTTATTGTAGGCCTACTGTACTATACACACACACACACACACACATATATATATATATATATATATATATATATATATATATGTTATATATGTTCTCTATAGCTCTATAGCTGATGTAAGGTGAATTGCTCCTGTGTAGGATCAATAAAGTTCTTATCTTAGCCATCTGAGAAGATCAAATACATTGTTTTTGGTGCCTAACTGTTTCCCAAGTATATTAGTGCATGTGTGAATGAATAAATGAGAGGCATTAATGTAAATTTATTTGTAGAAAGGCGCTTTATGAAATTAAGTCCATTCACTTGTATTAGTTTACAGCGCAGCCTTGCCACATCCAATATGGTGGCGACGCTGACGTATCGCACCAGCGGGCAAACCCACTTGACGCGGCGTCTACGTATATATGTCTATGCTAGTAGCATGCTATGCCAAAGCAGGACGTGCAATGCAGGAAACCTTCTAAAACTACAGAACCCAAGGCCAAGCTGAGAACAACGTCCAAGCTAAGCATCAGCCAGACTACATAAAGTATCTGTGTGGAGCAGCCAGCCTGCTGTGGACCTCAGAAATTTCCCCGCCAGAGTATTATTTTTAATTTGCCAGCCACTACCAGCATTTTTGATCACATTCATTAATCTTTCAAGCCCCACAGAATAATTTCTTCTATGAATATGTTCACAGTTTAACACATGAAATGAAAGAAGAGACTTTCTGTTTTTAAAAACAAATACATTTTATTCTAGTCTTATTCCATTCCTTTTTTATCAACACTTGAATTTATTCATAAAAAAACATTTCTGACAAAAAGCTGAGTAAAATGCATTTTTGTCAAAGAATGTCATTTTCAAGTATAAAATAATAATAAAAAAGGCTCTCTGAGCATTTTTTCAGAAGTTGGAAGCAGACATTCATCTTGCTGAGGGAGGACTGGATGTTCATCAGAGTGGTGAGGACTGGGTCTTCACCCTGATGGTCAGTGAAAGGTTTGAGTCTTGCTCTTTTAGCAGAGGTGCTAATGGTAGCAGTGGCCTAAGCATTAGCATTAGCAGTGGGGCAAGAGCAGTTCCTTCTCTTTGCTGAACTTTTTTTGGGGATGGAAGAAGAGACGGCTGGGGGACCCGCAGCCTGATTGTGATGTTTGACAACGAAAAACCGAAAAGCTGTTCCTGACTGGACCCTAAGGGAGCAGGGACATTGTGACTATAAAGAGCTTCAAGGATCTTAATCACTGGCCAGTTTTTAATCAATGGAGTGTTTTTAATCGCCAGGCTAGAGCTATGACAGATGCTGCAGCCCTCTCCAGCTTTTTCTTCTGCCCCTTACTCATTTTCTGGAGCTTCAAAATAATTATCATCAGTGTTGGAGCCATCATCTAGAAGAAGTCTATAGCTTTCATTATGGTGAATACAAAGCTTTGGCAGCAGCAGCAGCAGCAGCACTGTGTGGCAGCAATGCTGTAGCAGGGATCAGAGGGTACCAAGTCATATTTAAATAACTTCATTGGGACGCCCAATAGCTCAGTGGGTAGGGTGGGCGTTCCATATACAAAGGCAATGTTTTTGCCACAGCAGCAACAGGCTCAATTCCAGCCTGTGTCCCTCTGCTGCATGTCACCCTCTCCCTCCAACAAAGGCAAAAGCCATAAAAATAATCTTGGAAAAAAAAATGCACTGCCTTGTTGCAGCCTTGCAGGCTGTCAGCTGATTACAGCTGGGGCGTATGACTTTTTGTCCTGCATGAACTAAGGCGAAATTTCATTTTTATACTTTGTATGTAGGCCTATTATGGAGAGTCAACTATTTGTTATCTATCTAAAAGTATGTATTTATTCATCTATTTATTTATACGAAACTATTTATCAGGTGTGTATACAGTATATATTCCCTCCCACTCCTGTGGCAGGCAGCATCCTCCTGCCTACCCCACACTGTGTGCATGGTACGGAGCCCCTTAAAGGTCAAGTCGAGAAAATTTTTGTAGACTGACTTTTACGTCCCCTCGCAATACTTTTGCGTTACCCCGCAATACTTTTGTGTTCCCTCGCAATACTTTTGAGTTCCCTCGCAATACTTTTGCGTCCCCTCGCAAAAGTTTTGCATTCTCTCGCAATAGTTTTGCATTCCCTTGCAATAACGTTTTGGATTCCCGTGAGCCACCATTGTCACTTCCTCTTAGATGCCCGCATTGATCAGTGACCAGTGACGGACTGGCCATCTGGCATTTGGGCAAATGCCAGAATGGCCGCATGGTCCTGCGGCCTCTGGCCGCCAGGGAAAAAAAATAAATAAAATAAAATAAAATAAATAAATAAATCTTCTCTTGGCGGCCCAAAACATTTTTTATCGGCCACAATATACATATAAGTAGTAGCCTAAATATAATTTTAAATAAATATGAGTGAAATGGGGCTACCGGTAATATAAAGTGTTTTTGATCTTCAAGCATTTTCTCGCGATCATTAAGTGATGACATTTGACATCTGACAAGTGACAAATGAATGATGGGTAATGCACTCAACGTCAACGACAACATCACAACAAGAAAATAAAATGGATCGAGGCATGAAAAAACGGGTGGAGAAGGGTGGAGCGGAAAAAAAGAGAGAAAAAAAGGAAAGCTATGCTCGTGGAGAGTGAAAAGTATGCGAAAATATCAGATTTATTTTCAAAAAAGTGACAGACCGAGCACCTCTGCAGCAAGTGCAGCTATGGTTAATGGTGGAGGTAGGCTAAGCCTTTAGGATGAGGTTGTGTGGTGTTTGATTTCAGATTTTCGTGTTTTGGTAGACATAGAGCTAGTATTATTAACTGAGGTTATTAGTCTGACCTTTGAACGTGCCTGAATTTATGGGGGTTCTGCTGCTGCCTTATTATCTTGTGTGCTGTGCATTGTTGTCTACTGTACCAGTGCAATTGTAGTGAGTTGATTGCGTGGTGTGTGTTCTGAACTTCTGCATTCTCATCATATGGTTAGCTTTCCACATGCTCCCATGCAAGCCACTAATCAATTTTAGCATTCATAATGACTGAGTCTGTATATCTCCTCTTCTATTGTGCTTCAAGGCAGTGAGTGAGTGTGTGAGTTTCTATGGTAGTTGTGGAACAGTCTGTGTCTCTGTGGCGCTCTGAAACGTTCTGCCAATGGTAGCGTTTTTTATGTTAGTATGTGTATGTGGGGCCTCTGTGTCAAAAATGCCAGGGCCTCTTTTTGGTCCCAGTCCGTCACTGTCGGTGACCAACGTAAACTTGTATCAAGCTGGCGAGATCTCCTTTTAAACTGTAGTACCTACTTAATTAGGTTCGGGAACCGGCACCGTGCCGGTTCTGTGTCAGTCATAATGCGCTATTTGTGACTCCGGGCCCAACTCTGCCACTGATTGGCCAGTCTGACATTCTAATACATAAAGAATGTTAGTGAAATGCACTGATCAAGTGGTGGGTGATCGATTTGCCTGACATCGATTGATTTATTTTATTTTATTTTATTATTATTATTATTTTATTTTACCTCCTGTTAAGAGCGTTCTTAAGAGCATTCTTAAGAAGCTATTAGCGCTAAGAGCGATCTGGGAAACGCAGACATTATCATGTCAACATACAGGGAAAATCTGTCCAGAGTTTATGACATTTACCGGGAGAGCTAGAGCCATTTGACTAAACCTGACATTATTACTGCTGTAGCATGATGTTATTAGGCTAAATAGTACATTTCTAACAGTGTCTGAGCTGATTTATTGACACAGCATGCTTGTAGGCTGCTGTAACGTTAGGTTTACAGAGGAAATAACGGGATGTGACTTAAAGGGCCAGTGTGTCAATCTGAATCTGAATCTGAATCTTCTACCCATTAATATGTTTATACAAGTGTATAATCGCTATAACATAAAATTCGTTTGGTTTTCGTAGCCTTATAGTTATATATATATATACATATATATATATATATATATATATATATAGCAAGGGCCTTGCTTTAGAGAGGTCGCCATCTTGCGCCGCCATGTATGTACGGCAGACCGAGCGGACAAGCCAGAGAACGCGTTTCGCGTGTATAAATTAACCAACAAAGACAGCGGAAGGAAGGAAGAAGGAGGAGGAAACAGCAGAGAGTGTTAGTCGTTCGTCAATAGAGAGTAGTGAAAAGTTTTTTTAGTCATAAAGTTTGCGAATGGACCACACTTACCACACAACAGGAGAGAATGAACCCGAAGCGTCATCTGCGAGGAAAAGAAGACGCAACTTCACTCCTTGTGATGCACTCTCTGCGGCGCTTTTCCTCCTGGTGATATATCTCCCCAACGATGGTAGCAGTAGCATTGAATCCCATTCTGTGCATTCAGCCTCTCTTCTCGCCTGCTCAGCATCACATGGAGTTCCTCATCTGTATGCTCCGGCTCAAACAGGTATGGCTCTGGGTCTGTGTCCGCTACAAGAAACTCTTCAAAATCACGTTCAAAGTCATCCATTGCAGCTACTATAGTCCGGAGATATCGCTAGGCTAAATAAACAGCTGAGCTCTGTTTACCGGCCACGCTGTCAGTCAGTGTGCGGGCTGGAGATTGAGCAGAGAGGGGAGGGGGGTCCCCACTCGGTATGGTAAACAAGTGTGTGTGTAAAGTTATGAAGTGTGTCTGTTATGCTAGAAGAGTCAGAGTTTGGGACGGAGTCTTTTACCCCCTGGCGTGTTACCGGAGTTTCTGGAGTGCTCAAATAAACGAGCCTTTTTCCCGAACGCTCCTCTGGTCTCCTGCTCATGAGGGATTCATTACAATATCGTAACATGGCTTAGATTTCTAAATAAACATACAACTCGTCGCTAGACAGACCTACTCCTGAAAAACTCGTGCGCAAGGCTTTTTGTCCCTACGAGGCCGCCGTCATTTACCCAGCGGGAGGGTTGAGCGAGTGAGCCCTGCAATCTAGAATTTGGCTACTGATGTCACTGTTTTCAACCCATTTTACACACTGTCCCTTTAATCGGGTGAAAATATCGTTAGTAAAACAGAAACAAGCGTTAGTTAGGGCACAAGAGCCAAGAGTCACAAAGACTCACGTATGTTAAAAGTTACTTACAACCGGTGTATTTACTGTATGTGTCCGGGGTCCTTCACCTGTGGAACGAGTAATGTGACCACTAACTTGTCCCCAGACGAACGCATGTTTCTGTTAGGCCTATGTGTTTCACCAACGTTCTTTATGTATTATGAAGAATGTCAGACTGGCCAATTAGTGGCAGAGTTGGGCCCAGAGTCACAAATAGCGCATTTCGACTGACACAGAACCAGAGCAGTGCCCTTTCCCGAACCTAATTAAGTAGGCTACTTCGACAGCATGAAAGACAATAATAACACTACAGTTTAAAAGGAGATCTCATCAGACAAGAGTGACACACAATTTTACCTGATATGGGCCACAGCTTTATACAAGTTAATGTTGGTTACCGATCAATGCGGGCATCTAAGAGAAAGTGACAATGGTGGCTCATGGGAATCCAAAACGTATTGCAAGGGAATGCAAAACTATTGCGAGAGAATGCAAAACTATTGCAAGGGAACGCAAAATTTATTGCAAGGGCACACAAAAAGTATTGCGAGGTAACGCAATGTATCGCGAGAGAATGCAAAACTATTGCGAGGTAACGCAAAAGTATTGCAAGGGGACGCAAAGTCAGTACAAGGAGACGTGACAAAGCGTCACTATTTGATGACAATGAAATGTCAGGAATGAGAACGGGCGGCAGCTGCTGTGACAGTTGGCGATGACTATCTGTGCCACTGTTCTGCACACTAAATTGATTTGATTTGACTGGGCCAGAATCAGCTACAGTGCCCTCCAAAAGTATTGGAACAGTGAGTCCAATTCGTTTACTTTTGTTGGAGACTGAAAACATTTGGGTTTGACATCAAAAGATGAATATGAGACAAGAGATCAACATTTCAGCTTTTATTTCCAGGTATTTACATCTGGATCTGATACACAACTTAGAAGATAGTATTATTTGTAATGGAACACAAAATTTTTAGGTGAGCAAAAGTATTGGAACATATAAACTTAAAATAGATTAAAGTGAATGAGACTTAATATTTAGTTGCAAATCCTTTGCTTTCAATAACTGCATCAAGCCTGTGACCCATTGACATCACCAAACTTTTGCATTCTTCTTTTGTGATGCTTTTCCAGGCTTTCACCGCAGCCTCTTTCAGTTGTTGTTTGTTTTGGGGGGTTACTCCCTTCAGTCTCCTCTTCAGCAGGTAAAATGCATGCTCTATTGGGTTTAAGTCTGAGACTGACTTGGCCAGTCTAAAACCTTCCACTTCTTGCCCCTGATGAACTCCTTTTGTTGTTTTGGCAGTGTGTTTTGGGTCGTTATCTTGCTGCATGATGAAGGATCTCCCAATCAGTTTGGTTGCATCTTTCTTTAAATTAGCAGACAAAATGTTTCTGTAGACTTCTGAGTTAATTTTGCTGCTGCCATCATGTGTTACATCATCAATGAAGATGAAAGAGCCCATCCCAGAAGAAGCCATGCAAGCCCAAGCCATGACATTACCTCCACCGTGTTTCACAGATGAGCTTGTATGTTTGGGATCATGAGCAGATCCTTTCTTTCTCCAAACTTTCGCCTTTCCGTCACTTTGGAAAAAGTTAATCTTTGTCTCATCAGTCCATAAAACTTTTTCCCAGAATTTTTGAGGCTCATCTCTGTACCTTTTGGCAAATTCCAGCCTGGCCTTCCTATTCTAACCCTAACCCTGGTGCAGCCTCTGTACTTTTGTTCATCAAGTCTTCTGCAAACAGTAGATTGTGATACCTTCACTCCTGCCCTCTGGAGGTTGTTGCTGATGTCACTAACAGTTGTTTTAGGGTCTTTCTTTACAGCTCTCACAATGTTTCTGTCATCAACTGCTGATGTTTTCCTTGGTCTACCTGTTCGACGTCTGTTGCTTAGTACACCAGTGGTTTCTTTCTTCTTCAGGACATTCCAAATGGTTGTACTGGCTATGGCCAATGTTTGTGCAATGGCTCTGATTGATTGTCCATCTTCTCTCAGATTCACATTTGCTTCTTTTTCACCCATAGACAGCTCTCTGGTTTTCATGTTGGTTCCACCTCTAAATGCAGTCTGCACAGGCAAAATCTATCGTACCCAATCTGAAACTGAGCTCAGACATTCAGTGCTATTTATTGTTTGAATAATCAATGTAATTGGGAGACACCTGGGCAACAAAACACACCTGTCAGTCACATGTTCCAATACTTTTGCTCTCATGAAAAATGGGTGGGTTCAAACAAAAGGTGCTATCTTCTAAGTTGTGTATCAGATCCAGATGTAAATACCTGGAAATAAAAGCTGAAATGTTGATCTCTTGTCCCATATTCATCTTTTGATGTCAAACCCAAATATTTTCAGTCTACAACAAAAATAAAGGAATTGGCCTCACTGTTCCAATACTTTTGGAGGGCACTGTATATCTGAGACCGACCGGCCAATCACCTGTCATTGTTGATCAAGCTCAATATCTACTGATTGTATCGGTAATATTTATGCCATGAAAAATGGTATTTTTCATTAATGTAACCTTTAACAGTCATTCGCTGTTGCCAACCAAACAACGTCAAATGCTCCTGTTTAGTGCTATATAAATAAAGTTACTGTTATTATTATGAGTATCAATATGCAAATGATATAGGGTCAAAACTTGTATGATGTCAAAGAGCAATGGTTGTAACACATATTTGCATTTTATTACACGAATACTGACCAGTTTTCTCTGCAGAAGCCTGTAGACCTTCTTCCGACGGACAAGGTCACTCTTCAGGCATTTGGCAGTGTGAAGCAGTGATGCCATCCACACAGGAAGTCTGAAGAAGAGGGAGGATTTAGACATCTAGGGCCGTATTCACAAAGCTTCTTAGTACAAAGAGTTGCTCCTACTGAATTCTTAGAATTATGATGTTTTCTTAGAATTTCCCCTTACAGTTAAGACTAGGACCTTGTAAAGATAGAAGTTAATCACAGAGCATCTTAGACTTTAAAAGAGCTCCTTACGGTAAAAAAAATTGTTAGGAGGAGGGAGGAGGACTTTTAACAGGCTGCAGAGTGTCTTAAGTGGAGGACAAAATGGTGGAAACAAAAAGAGGTCGGAGAAATATTCTCCAAACAATATATCAATCAATCAATTTTATTTATAAAGCCCAATATCACAAATCACAATATGCCTCACAAGATTTTACAGCAAACGACATCCCTCTTTCCTTTGGACCTAGCCTGGTTATAGACCATAGACCCCACCCACTCAACTGAGTAGGCTTGCATCTCTGGTCTGGCATACTTCAATGAATTTGCGATTTATCTCGTCCAAACACTGGACGGACCAATGAACGCCGGGGGTCTAGCGATTAGCCAATCAGCGCCACGCTGATGTCAAGCTGTATGCCGGTGGGTAACTGGTGAGGATAGCAACAATGGCGACTGCTACAGATCCTACAGACCACATTGACGATGCTATCGAGGTATTTCGCCACTACTCGCGTTAATGGAGGACCAAATTAAGGAAGCTGCTAAACTGGAATTAACGGCGATGCAGCTGGGCGTGCACGACGACAGAGACATTTTAAACGGGCAATGCTCGCTTGTTTTCGGCACCCCCGAGGCAGTCATTGATCTCTACTGATTGGTTGGGGAAAAAATCAAATTCCCTCCCCCTTGTAAATCGCCTTCAATGGAAGCCATGTGAGACTGAAGGTTCTGGGAGCTTCAGTCTGACACTCAGGCTACTTTGGACCCTCTCAGCGGATAAAGAAAAACTCCCCCCAAAAAAAACCCTTTAATTGGGGAAAAAAAGGGTAGAAGCCTCAGGAAGACCAACTGAGGAGGGATCCCTCTTCCAGGACGGACAGACGTGCAATAGATGTCATACAGAACAGATCAACATGATAAATTAACAGTAATCTGTATGACAGAATAAGACAGAAACAGAGACGGAGACAGAGAGAGATGCAGGACAGACAGTAATGACAGTAGCTTACAACAACATTAATGAAAGTAATAATATTATAATAATAATTACGGCTATTGTGATACAATACATTGAAAGTATATATTAATATATGATAGTATACATATGTGGCAGTAATCAAGTGTATAATAACAGTAGACGTATGACTTATGATAACAGCAGCAGCAGGAGACATCAGGCAGGACCACGGGAGCAGCCACACACGTCACACTATCCAGGCACCACTGCGATATAAATTAACCTCCGAGACAGTGGAGCACAAGGCTCCAGAGAAGAAGCCGAGTTAGGGACATGCAGTATGACCGAGTCAGCAAGATGCATTAACAGGACATGAGTGTTAGCAAAAGGGGGAGAAAGAAAGAGAGAGAGAGAGAGAGAGAGAGAGAGAGAGAGAGATATTTCATTTATATGTATTTGAATTTGAGAGAGAGAGAGAGAGAGAGAGAGAGAGAGAGAGAGAGAGAGAGAGGGAGAGAGAGAGCCCGGTGTATTATAGGAGGTCCCCCGGCAGACTAGGCCTAAGTCAGCCTAACTAGGGGCTGGTACAAGGCAAGCTTTATCAAAGAGGAAAGTCTTAAAGGTAGGATCTGGAGGATTTTCAAACAAAACAAAATATAGACACAAACGAAATCCTGCTTAATCATCACCTATGGGCTTCTACTCATGTGTGGTGGTGACTCTGTTTGCAGAGCTCCTGCCCTTTAAGTGTATTTTGATGTTTTTGTCAGCTCGGACCGCTTCTGGGCAGAGATTTCCCCAGCCAATGAGAGAGCGCAGGTGCTGTCCCCGAGCGTGTCCGAGCGTGCACCAGCGCGAGCCTTGCCTGAACCTCCTCTGTGAAGCCTTCTTCCGTACCTCCGGACTCCGTACACCCGGGAGAGTTGAGCCTGATTGGAGGGGCCAAATTTGAATGTGTGTTTACAAACAGCAACTGAAAAATCCTCCAGACCCTACCTTTAAGTCTAGTCTTAAATGTGGAGACGGTGTCTGCCTCCTAGACCACAACAGGAAGATGATTCCACAGGAGAGGAGCCTGATAGCTGAAGGCTCTGGCTCCTGATCTACTTTTGGAGACTTTAGGGACCACAAGTAACCCTGCGTTCTCAGAGTACAGTGTTCTGGTGGGATAATATGGTACTATGAGCTCTCTAAGATATGAGGGAACCTGACCATTTAGAGATTTATAAGTTAACAGTAGGATTTTAAATTCAATTCTGGATTTTACAGGGAGCCAGTGCAGAGAAGCTAAAAAAGGAGCAATGTGTTCTCACCTCTTAGTTCCTGTTAGTACATGTGCCACTGTGTTCTGAATTAGCTGGAGAGCTTTTAAAAACTTATTAGAGCTACCTGTTAATAGAGAATTACAGTAATCCAGCCTAGAGATAACAAAAGCGTGGACCAATTTTTCTGCATCTTTTCGGGTCAGGATAGGCCTAATTTTTGCAATATTACGCAGATCAAAAATGCAGTCCGTGAGGTTTGTTTTAAATGGGAGTTAAAAGACAAATCTTGATCAAATATTACTCCAGGGTTTCTTACGGTAGTGCTAGAGGCCAGAGCAATGCCATCTAGAGAAACTATGTCATCAGATAAAGAGTCTCTGAGTTGTTTGGGGCCAAGAACAATAACTTCAGTTTTGTCTGAATTTAACATCAGGAAATTGGTGCTCATCCAGGTTTTTATGTCTTTAGGGCAATTTTGAAGTTTAGTTAATTGATTAGTATCTTCTGGCTGCATCGATAAATACAATTATGTATCATCCGCATAGCAATGGAAATTTACAGAGTGATTTCTAATGATGTTGCCTAAGGGAAGCATGTACGGAGTGAATAGGATTTGTCCAAGCACAGAACCTTGTGGAACTCCAAAACAAACTTTAGTATTTAGAGATGATTCATCATGAACATGAACAAACTGAAAACGATCAGATAAATAACATTTAAACCAGCTTAGTGCAGAACCTTTTAGGCCACTTAAATGTTCCAGTCTCTGTAGCAGAATTTGATGGTCAATTGTGTCAAATGCCGCACTAAGATCTAATAAAACACGTACAGAGACGAATCCTTTTGCTGAAGCAATCAGAAGAGCATTTGTAATTTTAACTAGTGCTGTCTCTCTGATGCACTCAAAATCCTGACTGAAGTTCCTCAAATAAATTATTATCATGGAGAAAATCACACAGCTGGTCTGCGACTACTTTCTCAAAGATCTCTGACAGAAAGGGAAGATTAGATATGGGTCTATAGTTGGCTAACACCTCTGGATCCAGGGTGGGCTTTTTTAGAAGAGGTTTAATTACAGCTACCTTAAAGGACTGTGGTACATAGCCTGTTAATTAAGATATATTGATCATGTCTAGTAAGTGAGTGTTAACTAAAGGTAAGACTTCCTTAAGTAGCCTAGTTGGGATGGGGTCTAAGAGACGTTGATGATTTAGATGAAGAAATCACTGCAGTCAATTGTTGAAGAGAAATCAGGGAGAAGCTATCTAAATATATATTAGGTCTTACAGCTGTGTTTGAGTGCAGATAGGTACTATCTGAGGACAAGAGGTCATGAATTTTGCCTCTAATAGTGAGACGACAGTGAGTAAATGAAATGCTATAGACTAAATTGTGCAGGGGTAATATGTGTGGGTGATGTCATTAGGGATACACAAACATTTCTCATCTAATGCAATAACACCAGATATTTGGATCCACAAGATATTGGAAAACTGGAAAAATGAAACAGTGCAGCAGTGATGACTTGGGTCTGCCTCAACCTTCCATCAGCAGAGTGATCACACTAACAATGACAACACTTTCACAGTCAGCAGTTCATTTCATTTCTACTGGACGTCCACACCTTGCAGGCTCACAAAGGGGCATGTCCGTGACAATCAATCACATCTGTTAACAGAATGTATCATACCTAGCAACAGGGTCAACCACATCTCCTCACCAAGGTAAAGGTTTCTATTCCGTCCTTGCTCTGAGTTGCTCTGAGAACTTTCCTAAATCACTCCTAAGCGACTCATTTCTAAAAGTTTTTAGGCTAAGTTAGGAGCTCTCTGAGCATGTTCTCAAAATGTTTGTGAATATGGCCCCTGAAATGTTTCTAGATGGTTCTTTCTTTTTCTTTTCTTTTTCTTTTACCAACTGAGCAACTGGGCTATTTGTATACATAGCATGGACCATGGTTGGCTGCTTGGCCAGTAATACAAACTGAGATCATCCCTTGTGTTTTTAGTTGCTGCAGTTTTAAATGCATCAGTGTAGTACCTGAACTCTCCAAAAAGACAGCAATTTTATTCCTCAGATTGCCTCACAGAGGTCTGGTTCCTGAACCTTCACCTCTATATTCTGTTTGAGTTTGCAGGACTGTTACTGTATTTAAATCATGTCCTGTTGTTTAAAAGCAACAGTCTTTTGAACACTTCTGGGGCCAGTTTCACAAACATAGACCTAGACCTCCGGCAAGTGTAAAAGACAACACTACCCTGCTGATTTTTTGCTAACTTTCAAAACTACTGATTTGACTTGGAAAGACCTGCTATCATACTATTAAAAGTCATGGATGGCATTCAGATTGATGTGATTCTCCTCTCTCCAGGCCAACATGCACCAGAACACTAAATTGCATCAGCCTTAAATTTTTACTGCTTCATTTTTACTGTTTCATTCTTAACTTGGCATCTAGGGACAGAGGTTTCCTTTATCTGCCATGGGGCCAAAAATAAGCCAACATTCATTGTCTGTGATCCATGAGTTACTTGGTCAGCAGAAATCATTTTTCAAAGACTTGATTGAGCAACAGGAAAGAAAGTTCAAGAACTTTGTTCAATTATTTATTAGGGGTGGGGGGAAAAAAATTGACACAGCATAGTATCATGATATTTTTGTGTGGTAATATCATATTGTCACACAGTGCTATGTATTGATTTTTTTTTATTATATAAATTATTATTATTACAAATACAAACTTAAACTTTGGGTAGCCTGCTAGAATAATATAATCAATTGCTTTTTCAGTCCACTAGATACATTGTGCTGCTGCTGCTGCTGCTGCAAAAAAGGCTGAAGTGAGATGAAGAGACTGAAAACTTTCTTACTTAATAGATAAAACGGATGTTGACAAAGTTTTCCTTTGGGGACATAATCTAGAGTTGAAAAAAGGTAATAAATCGCAATATATCGCAATATACAGTACAGGCCAAAAGTTTGGACACACCTTCTCATTCAATGCGTTTTCTTTATTTTCATGACTATTTACATTGTAGATTCTCACTAAAGGCATCAAAACTATGAATGAACACATGTGGAGTTATGTACTTAACAAAAAAAGGTGAAATAACTGAAAACATGTTTTATATTCTAGTTTCTTCAAAATAGCCACCCTTTGCTCTGATTACTGCTTTGCACACTCTTGGCATTCTCTCAATGAGCTTCAAGAGGTAGTCACCTGAAATGGTTTCCACTTCACAGGTGTGCCTTATCAGGGTTAATTAGTGGAATTTCTTGCTTTATCAATGGGGTTGGGACCATCAGTTGTGTTGTGCAGAAGTCAGGTTAATACACAGCCGACAGCCCTATTGGACAACTGTTAAAATTCATATTATGGCAAGAACCAATCAGCTAACTAAAGAAAAACGAGTGGCCATCATTACTTTAAGAAATGAAGGTCAGTCAGTCCGGAAAATTGCAAAAACTTTAAATGTGTCCCCAAGTGGAGTCGCAAAACCATCAAGCGCTAAAACGAAACTGGCACACATGAGGACCGACCCAGGAAAGGAAGACCAAGAGTCACCTCTGCTTCTGAGGATAAGTTCATCCGAGTCACCAGCCTCAGAAATCGCAAGTTAACAGCAGCTCAGATCAGAGACCAGATGAATGCCACACAGAGTTCTAGCAGCAGACCCATCTCTAAAACAACTGTTAAGAGGAGACTGCGCGAATCAGGCCTTCATGGTCAAATAGCTGCTCGGAAACCACTGCTAAGGAGAGGCAACAAGCAGAAGAGATTTGTTTGGGCCAAGAAACACAAGGAATGGACATTAGACCAGTGGAAATCTGTGCTTTGGTCTGATGAGTCCAAATTTGAGATCTTTGGTTCCAACTGCCGTGTCTTTGTGAGACGCAGAAAAGGTGAACGGATGGATTCCACATGCCTGGTTCCCACTGTGAAGCATGGAGGAGGAGGTGTGATGGTGTGGGGTGTTTTGCTGGTGACACTGTTGGGGATTTATTCAAAATTGAAGGCACACTGAACCAGCATGGCTACCACAGCATCCTGCAGCGACATGCCATCCCATCCGGTTTTGCTTAGTTGGACGATCATTTATTTTCAACAGGACAATGACCCCAAACACACCTCCAGGCTGTGTAAGGGCTATTTGACCAAGAAGGAGAGTGATGGAGTGCTGCGGCAGATGACCTGGCCTCCACAGTCACCGGACCTGAACCCAATCGAGATGGTTTGGGGTGAGCTGGACCGCAGAGTGAAGGCAAAGGGGCCAACAAGTGCTAAACACCTCTGGGAACTCCTTCAAGACTGTTGGAAAACCATTTCAGGTGACTACCTCTTGAAGCTCATCGAGAGAATGCCAAGAGTGTGCAAAGCAGTAATCAGAGCAAAGGGTGGCTATTTTGAAGAAACTAGAATATAAAACATGTTTTCAGTTATTTCACCTTTTTTTGTTAAGTACATAACTCCACATATGTTCATTCATAGTTTTGATGCCTTCAGTGAGAATCTACAATGTAAATAGTCATGAAAATAAAGAAAACGCATTGAATGAGAAGGTGTGTCCAAACTTTTGGCCTGTACTGTATTTTATCACAACACTCAGCATATCGCAACATATTTAAAAAATTGCAATAATATTGCATTGTGACTTAAGTATCGTAATAATTTTGTACCGTGGATCCGCTGGTGATTCTCACTCCTATTATTTATGAACTCCACTAACCAAAGGATGGTCAATATAATGAAAGATCTACAAGGCGTTAAAAACAGTTTGCAGTTCTCACAAAATTTTGTAGATGATCTAAACAAAAGTCTCTCTGACTATGCCATGACCATGCATTCTTAAGAGCATTTCAAGTGAGTTTGCATCTGTCCACACTTCCTAAAACAATGTAGGAAATATTGATGTTACATAATTAGGGACCGAGCCCTAAGGCAGAGGACTGCTCACAGAGCATTGTTTTTGCTCCGTTTATTATTATTATTAGGGACCGAGCCTAGAGGCAGAGGACTGCTCAAGGAGCAGTCCTCGCCAAAGGCGAGGACCCTCTTGTTTTTGCTGCGTGCGTTTATAAGTGACCGGGCCCAACAGTAGTGGACTACTCACAAAGAAGTCCTCGCCAAAGGCGAGGACCCTCCCTATAGTTTTTGCCGCATTTTTTCTCACTGACCAGTCCTCGCCGAAGGCGAGGACACTATTGTTTTTGCTGTGTTTATTATTATTATTATTATTATTATTATTATTATTCTTTATTCTTTATTCTTTCTTCCGCCGCCTCTTTGAACTGGAATTTGACCCCCTAAACATGCTCAAAAACTCACCAAAATTGGCACGCACATCAGAACCGGTGAAAAATTATATAAAATGGTGACATTAACCCCTAAAGTGCCAAAATGGGCTCTCTAGCGCCACCTAGGCACACAAAAATGGCCGCCACGGCCTGTAGGAACGTCGTAGAAACATGAAACCAAAAGTGGCGTGTTCGTCTCATCAAGACCTAAAAATCACGCGCTGACACCCCTGACCTAAATCCAACAGGAAGTGACGTATTTGCCCTTTCAAAGTAAGATTTTGCCTTAAAACTGCCTTTCCTAAAAAAATCATCTTCTCATACAGCGTTTATCCTATCGACTTCAAACTTGCACAGATTACAGATCAACTCCTTCTAATCAAAAGTTGTGCGTAACTTTTTCATTACTCGCTTCGTTTGGATTTTGTGGCCTCCATAAGGTGAGATGTCAGAAAAACGTCCTGACGATCTTCCAAAGCTGTCCCATAGGAAATGAATGGCAGCAGGGGGGAGAAAGAGACCAATCTTCGGGCTTTTTCTAGCATTTACAGCGTCTCCATACTTTGTGCTACAGACTCCATTCCAACTCTCAAATGTTGCCACAGGTCTCATCTATTCACTCATGTTTTCATCTTTTTCATATCTTTTATCGTTTTTCATCGGTGCCTCTCAAAGTACCATGAGCAAAAGTGGAGAAATTCTCACTTTACAATGGGTGTGTATTGCATGGAATGCTGTGAGCTAGAGTGGAGAGGGCTCTAAAAATTGTCTAAAACTTTTGTCTTTAACTCGCTGCCATGGCCACAATTTTCACTGTACAGACACAATTTATACCACAAAACGTAGGAAAATTTGTCCTGCTCGCAGATATGTTGAAATGCACTTGTTTGAGGAGTTAAAACCCATTATAAACAGCCTTTGGTGATCTGCTCTCCTGAGCTGTCTGTGTCTGCCACAGGTGCAGACAAGTCATTAATCGCCATGACAACGGCTGCACACACAGACACAGCCACAGCTCTCTCTGTATGTGGCTGTGTTCGGAACCGCATACTTACCTACTACTCATACTAACTCTTTGAGTATGCAGTGTGTTTACACTGCACAGTATGCGATTTTGAGTATGCGGATGCATACTAGATTCGCCAGAAATGTTGAGTATACATCATGACAATACTACTCACACTCAAATTACCCAAGATGCAACGTAACGTGACATCATCGATTGTCACTTCCTTGCCGCGAACAGGACAAACAAGAAGTTGGTCGGAAAGTGGACACGCCACAGCCACAACCATACAAATGTGAGTAAATTGTGAATTATTTTAGCAACGTGACGGCTTGTATGTGGTTGAGTAATATTTAGACATATCAGATGAAGACGTATAACTTGTCCATCAGCTGCAGTAGAAACTGCGTTATCAGCGTTATCAGCTAATATAATAGGCTACAGTTTGCTAGGAATGAGGACTTGTGATTGATCAAAAAAAATACCTATTAACTGCAGTGTTTCCGCTACATTCATGCCGCTGCTGCTGCTCCTACAAAACTTTATATTCGGCCGAATATTGCAAAAAACCACACATTCGGTATTCGGTAGAATAAGTGAAAAGCAAGGCCGAAAAATAGCGGCGTGGTTTGATAAGGCAATCACACAGCGTACGGTGACGGAGTAAAATGTCGGCAGTGTGGCCATATTTTACCCCGTCACCGCACTCGCATTTGCAACTAAAAATAGTTGTGTGCGGGCAAAATAAATCATTCAGCACGCTGTGCGAGAGTACAGATTTCAACCAGCAGCAGAAAGCGGCGGCGGTCACACGGACAGGAATATGTATTCTTGTCAAATACGGCGGCGCATGATAACAGCTTACCGGAGAAGTCCAGCTCCAGGTGAAAAAAATCCTAGAGGAAACACTGAACTGGTTAACGTTGAAGCTAAATCTGAAGTTAGGTCACATATCTCAACGTTATTGGTGTGTTTGTTTTTTCAAGGGACCGATGAAGACACTGAGCGCCTCATCAGGTGGAGGGGGGGGTGAACGAGGCCCTCTTCACCGGGAGGCGCAATGCTGCCGTGAAAGGTTTTGAGTAAGATATTTATTTCCTTAGAATGAGCATAATATATCTTAAAATAGCCCGTCCTGGGTGAGGGATTCTTCCCCATTAAGAGTTTTATGGGGAGTTTTTCCTCAGTGGATACGATGGTCTAAGGGCAGAGGATGTTGTTATGATGCTGTGTAAAGCCAACAAATGTGTATCCTCAATATTATGCCTGTGCAGAACTTTCATCAAGGACCACACACTGGAGGGAAAGGTGGAGGCTGCCTTCGTTAAAAATAAGTGGGAGAACCTGAAGCAGAAATACAAAGTGAGTTGAATAATAAAAGCACTACAGTGTCAATGTAAACAACTTAGACAAACACGATGGTGATGAGTATTTGACTAGTGCTGAAAAGTTAAGCTTTTGAATGATTATCAGAACTATGAGCATGTGTGTGTGTTGTGCACGTTGTATGTGTTTTGTAGGAACTGAAGGCTCCCCGCACGGGCGTGAGCACGGAGGGGGGAGAGGCCACTGCCGCCAATTGGAAGTGGTTTGGTGCCATGGATGAGGTGTTGGGAAACAGGCCGTCAATAACCCCCCCTGTCCTCATCACCTCATCTGTGGCACCGCCTGCAGCAGTGGCCTCTCCTCCCTCCCCTCCCTCCCAAGAGTCAGCATCAGGTGTCTCCCGGGGGAAACGTGACATTTGGGTCACTTTCCTCCGGGAGCTTGATGAAAGGGAGGAACGTGCGGAGGAGAGGGCTGAAAGGAGAGAGAGAGAGGTGCAGGAGAGAGAAGAGAGAGTTGAGAGGGAAAGAAGAGAGGAGGACAGACGGAGCATGGAGAGGAGAGAAAGGGAGTGGAGAGAATGGATGGATGCAAGGATGAGGGAGGAGCGTCGAGAGAGAGGAGCGAGAGAGAGAGAGTCGGATGAGGGAGGAAAAGCTGATGGCATTGCTGGAGAAGTTCATGGAGAAGAAATGAGTTCTTTTTTTTTTCAATGTAATTAAACGTTTAGGGAGAGAAAGTTTCAAGTGTCAGTGTATGTCTGTTGTTATTTTATAGACTAATGTGTACAAGATATGAGTGACAGTGAAAAGAAAATGACTAGTGCAGACAGAAATAGTAGGGTGATCACCCCACAAACCAAACTTAGCTTTACATAATTGTTTCTCTGATTCCCTTGAATGAAATAGGAGCAGAAAAGATGAGATTTGATCATAGCACAGGAAGCACATCATATTTTACAGTGCCAGTATTACATTCACATCTTCCAGAAAATTAGAAACAGTATGGGGATGTGGAAGTTGGAGCAGAGCGAGCAGTGACAGCTTTGGATAGCCATGACCTGGATGAATAAGAACCTTAACAGACAGATTAATGGCGAAACATGAGGTATGTGCTCAGGTGTCTATGGTATTAAATAGTAATTAGATCTAAGAAGATCCAAGGGGATGACATTAAAAAGGAGCACCAAAAAGATGAAGCGACAGTTAAATATAGATAGAAAAGTATTTTATTTCTATGATTGTGGTATTAAACAGTTGCTACCGTGTCTTAAGTTTCTCGACCATAGGAATTTCACTGGAATACATTCATAAAACCAATATGTTTTCTATTGTGTAGGCGATTGGTCCCCCTGATGTTAATAATAATAATAAGAGTACTTTATTCCACACTGGGGAAATTGCAATTATAGCAGCATTTACAATGCTGAGAGAGACTAAGGAAATTAATGATAATAAAAACACAATATTTATGGAATAAGAAAAGCACAAACCCAAATATTAACATTTATATAGATGTAGAAGATTTGACAGATAGAAATACAATAGTTGTGTTATTTACAGTATATTCACCAAAAGGAAAAAATGTTTTATTGCACATTTACCAGAGCCCCGTTAGCCAGCGTGTTTCCAGGTAGATCCAGACAGGCCTTCTTGGTTACTGTATCGGCCAGGGTGAGTGAACCACCCACCATACTTGCCCTGCCTAGCAATCCTGTACTTTACCTGTTTCCACCTCTTACGACTTGGACGTGGGGTTGGATTTCTAAGAGGCACGAACTATTTACAACAGGGTTGAATGAAACAATAACATGAACTTCTTTAAACATTTTATAGAAACAGAACTCCCTGTGTATAATACAATTTAACAATAGTCATGTTCTTGCAGAACTGGGACCCGGTCTCTCGGCGCAGACACTGCAGCTGCAAGCCTGTTCCTGAGAGTGTCCCCAGACCGCTGAACAGGCTCGTGGCCTTCCCCTCCATCGCCATCACCATCACCATCACCACCATCTTCCTCTTCCTCTTCCACAGGCTCAGGCTCCAAAATGTCTGATTGCTGATGCAGAGGTTGTGGAGGCAAAGGCAGGCAGTGATGACCTCTGGCACAAACTCCACCTTCACCTCCAGTGCCTTGAGGAATATGGAGCGCCACCTGGTCTTGAGGACTCCAAATGCCCTCTCCACCACACACCGTGCCCTGGACAGCCTGGTGTTGTACCTGCCCTCCACCGCATTGAGGACAGGCTCCCTGAAGGGTGTCAACAGGCGAATCGGCTCAGCCAAGCATGGGTATCCTCCATCCCCGATCAGATACCATCCAGGAGGTGGGTACAGCTGGTGCACGTAGAAGGGGCTGCTCCTCAGGACCCTGGCATCATGCACACAGCCAGGGAAGCCCACCACCACATCCAGGAAACGACCCTTGTGGTCGCAGATTGCCTGGAACTGGATGGAGTGGAACAGCTTCCTGTTGAAGTAGTCCCCTGCAAACTGCCCGGGTGGGACAATGCGGACATGGCACCCATCAATGCTTCCTGCCACTCTGCAGAAAGCCGGACAACCAGATAGCTGCTGGAATCCTGCACCAATCTCCTCCAGCTCCTCCATGTCAGGGAAGTGGATGAGCCTCCTGAATACCCCCCGGATGACCTTGCTGACCTGGTGAATCATGTCATGGCATGTGGTGCGGGGGATGTCAAATGCCTCTGACACAACCCGGTAGGACGTTCCACAGGCCAACCAGTACACAAAAACCAGGACCTCAAAGGACTTTTCCCAGCCATGGTCCTTGTCTGCCACAAGCTGGATGAGGCTCTCCAGGGACTCTCGGGACACACGGAAATCCTTACTGGTGTCACCACCATTAAAATAGAGGTGCAACAGAGGAACATTGGGATTCACCCTGCAGTATGGCCCTCTTGACGCCACCTGTAATAGATTATAATATGAATGAACAATATGATTTTTAAGGAAAATTACTTAATTATATATGAAATAAGTATTTTTGAACATTGAACATTGAACTTTGAACATTTTTGAATGAGATTATTTATTTATTTATTTATTCATATGTATTACTACTGTATATTATAACTTATTAAACTTAATGAAATCATTCAATTCACAACGACTTTGTTGTTCACTGATGTACATTTTTCCCTCCAATTTTCAGGCTGTGAGGTATGTTATATTGCGTTGTATATTATGATTAGATTTATAGTTGATTAAAAAAGAAACTTACATCTGCGAACAATCCCAGGTCGATTGCGAGCATCATTCTGTACCGAAGACGGCGGGCCGATCTTCGTCTCAGAGCTGAGAGGACTCTCCGGTGAGGCATTTTGTACGGTCAAATTCCGTTAACGGGACGAGATCGGTCAAAACGGCGGTTTCAAGCTAGCTACATCAAGGGTAGGTTCACCTCCCGTTTTCAAAGTAAAAGCACAAATTTTATCGTTATGGTTTTCTGTATAAGAAAGGGCAACGGGTGTTTTATTTTGTGAAAATAACCGGAAGTGCGTTGCTCACTGCGGCTAGCTTGAGTAGCGCCGAAATCTCCGAAATCGTCCGAACAGAATTGTAATTAGCTGTTATTTGGTCATGTTTTCAACACGTTGTGGATCTAAACGGCTACTTTCTCGCCTAAAAATGTTTCAAATGTTGCTAAAGTTATATATTTACAGAGTTTAGAGCTTAAGTGAAATCAGCTGAAGGCTGGCTGATTTCAGTCCGGGCAGGAGCGGAATGCATTGTGGGTTATCATGTAGTATGCTACAGTGTAAACGGTCTGCATACTGTCTGTAGATTGAGTATGTAGTATGTAGTATGGCAGTATGTAGTATGCGGTTCCGAACACAGCCTGTGTGTCTCCCAATCTTTAAAGGACAGATTACAGCAGCAGAATCTTCATTTCAAACAGCAAATACACATTATTAACCCCTAAAGTGCCAAAATGGGCTCTCTAGCGCCACATAGGTGCACTAACCTGGCCACTGCAGCCCGTCGGAATGTCGTATCAAGATCAAACCAAAACTGGTGTGTTTGACTTACAAATCACGCGTTGACACCCATGACCTGATTCCAACAGAAAGTGAGCTACTTGACCTTTCAAAGTAAGATTTCGCCTCAAACGTGCTCTTAAAAAAACACATCTCCTCCTGCACCGTTTATTTTATCAGTTTTAAAGATGCACACATGCCACCTCAACTGCTACTAAACAGATCTTCTGTATAACTTTATCTCTCTCATCATCACATTATTTTCATGATTGGACCAACGGTTTGGGAATGGGAAGAACTTGTTCGAGGAGTTAAATCTCCACTACAACAGGTCTCTCTGTGTTCTGTCTGTCTCTCTCTGCTCTTCTGCCAGGTGCACCTACTTCATAACCATGGCAACCGCTGACACACACAAACTCACACAAACATGATGTGTGTGTGTGTCTATATCTTACATGCAGACATGACAGGGGCACATTCTCCATTTTAACCCTTTAGGTGCCAGAGTTTATTGAGGAAAATATTCCATTTTCATTTCAACATTTCAAAAGGCTGTTGCTTGAAAGTGGTGAGAGATAAAGGCATACTGTAAATTAGAAAACTATTCATCATGACCCAAAGTTTGTGATGGGAGTAAATTAACTCATCTAATTTGCATATTGTGATGTCACTAGGCGGTGGCCATATTGGATTTCATAAATCTCAGTCAAAAAACGTTTTGAACAGATTTACACAGTAGATTTCTTTTGTTTTGTGTTGTTTTTCTCAGCTCATCCTCAAAATAAAGGAACAGGAATCTGATAGGAGTAAATTCGCTCATCTAATTTGCATATTGTAACACCACTTATGCATACCTACAGCTACAGAAAGCATTTAAACATCAAAATGTTCAGCTCTGTAAGGATTTTCTGATGTTTGTGGCAATATGTTTGATATTTCTAAATTATTCACAATGACGACATAAGCTGGGGGCCGAAACGGGCGCGAGTGCGAGGTCCTGCCAAATGCTGCTTGCAGCTTTAATTTATAATTTATTCTGTGGCAGCATTTATTAAATAAATGCTCGCCGAAATTCTCCACCATTACATATATGTAAATTTTGATTTGATTAACAGTTTATTCAGGTGCCTACGTTTTTCACCATGAATACTGTAGGGTTTGATTAGCTCAATATTAGCAGAAAGTGACGTTAATAAGAATCATTAAACATAACCACTTTAATTATTCGTCCAGCGATATAATTTCATAGACTAATAAAACCACACCTCTTGTTGATCAGACAAAAATGTTTAACGAACTTTGGGGGAATTATTAATTATCAGTTGTCAATTCAAATAGAGCTCAAGTAGCCAGAATCTTTGCACCCATAAAGTGACTGAATGTAATCCTACAAAAAAACAAGACGATGACTTTATAGATAAACATTTATTCTAACTACTGACACAGAAGGCCAAGACGCAATACAACTAACAACAAACAAGACAGTGAGTAAATGCAACTATGAATGGAATGAAATGAATACAGCGATGCATAATGAATGAATGAACGAATGACCAGAGTGAACCAGATGAAGCAATGAGCAATGGTAAGATAATTATCAGAGGAAACGTTGATATGGACCTGTGAAAAGCACCATTCAACAACTGAGAGGCATGGGAAGCAAAAAGGGAAACATCTGAAAACTTAGGGGAAATCCTAGTTTTAGCTAACGCTCCCTACCATACTGATTAAACTAAGCATCAAACCCCAGCAAAGGAAAATGATGTTGTTTCACCTGAGTTGTAGCAGACCAGAAAGAAGATGCTCTGGAGGGGGAAGAGGAAAAAGCAGTGCTGTCCCACGGGGCAGCCCGCTCAGCTGGTCCCTCTCTTCTCCTCGGTCGAACTCCTGGAGCCTTTGGGCGCTTCTGGGCGTTCCTGAGCCCACATGGCAACCTTGGCTCGGATGATCTTGGCCCTCCATGTTGGTCATCTTCACACACCCAGGGTGGGCATGCGGGAGTCTGCCTTTCTTCAGTCCTGACCTTGTTGGTCCAGGACGCAGGAGTTAGGCAGACCGTGTGGCATAAAGTTCTTTCTGTTGGGTTTCAGCATGTTCAATTCTGTGCAGGATGCCATGGAATTGCCCAGCGGGTCACGCTGGATGGAGCCCAGCATGGCCCGCCAGCTTCTCAAAAGTTCTTCTTCAAGATCTTTGTTCCTTTCTCTCTCTCTTCTTTTCTTTAACCTCACTCATCTTATAGTTGTTCCAAGGGGTTGAGACTGGCAGGCAGCCTCCGGCCTCTGCACTGTGATTGGCCTTGCCAGCTGTCTTCTCAGGCTGATGTCCAGTAGGAGCAGTTCACTGTCACTGGTGGGACATTTCACTCCTCCCCTCCTGCACGTTTGATTAGTTTAAAGTTTAATTTACTTTAATTGCTTCCTAGATGGTTAATGAAGCTTGGAACATTTCTAATACTTCAATATTTATCAACGTGGCACTGTCTGCTATTGAATGGTACCAAACACACATTGTCTGCAACAGGATATTACCAACTTATACAGTAGGTAAGTGGTCAACAGACACTACTAATTTAGATTTAGATGTTATACATGGTGATTATGTTATAACATCAGATATATATACTTGTGTATGTATATGCACTGAAATAGAGAGAAAGGTGAAACATAAAATTACAGTCAAGACATGTTGGTTCCTGGAATCCACGATTCTGTCTTTCCTCTTAAAAGACAACTGCAGGGAAAGGTGTTATGACATTAACATACAGTACACATAGTCGTCTGCACCACAGGGGACCTGGTGCCGAGTTTTATTCCTGCGTGACACCAACATGTGAGATAATAAAGTTACGAAACACCTTTTAGGCCATGTGGCTGAGTCTGTTTCTTTGTTTCTAGAGTTTACGACGTGTCGTAAACTCTCCAGCCACATCTGGTGATGTGGGGGGTTGTTGAGAGCTTTCTCAGTTGAGTGAAGGTGACCCAGTGGTTGGTCACCAATTATCCTTTGATGTCAGGATGCTGAGTAAAAGTCCTTTAGTGTGAATCCAGAATAAACAGGCTTGATCATCCTACATATCCCCCCCTTTGCACTGTCGCAGCCTTCCGGGTCGTTGGGGCGATGTGCAGGTCTGGTGATCAGCAAAAACAGCATGACAGGCAACAATCATACATTTCCCTGTGCCGGGTTGATGCTTTTCTTCCCCCCCTTTCTAACTTTAGACCTGAGAAACTGATGGTTAAGGGGTATTTCAAGCTTATCATGATAGTTAGGATGCTCTAAAGGCTCATTTATGCTCAACATTAAATACAGATCCGGATACAGACGGAGCCTTCTGTCCGTGCTCTGCATTCATTATGTCCGTATTTCTGCACGTTTCCATAAAGGTTACGGATACGGGCCAAACGGAGCAGTACCACCAGGAACCGTGGGGGCAGTGTTGCTGTCACTACCCAATACGTAGCTCTAGTGAGACACGGAGAAGAAATAACAATTCAATTTCTCTCATCGGCAGTACTAGACAAAAGAATTCTCTGTCCTCCAGTCGCGATGTATTTAACAGCCTCACTGACCACCGCCTCCTACAACGCTGTCTCTGTTTTTGTCTTTTATGCAAGAGGTACATTATCAATATCTCCTCCACAGTCGCCATGTTTGTTTTTGAATTTGTTGTTGTCATAAACTTTTCATTCTGGGCTGCCTCCTGGTGGATATATTGGTTAACATCCATGCCAACGTAAAGGACGTATGGAAGTATGTGGGCAGTGACAGTAACATCGTTTGAAACGGATGTATACGTTTTCGTACGTAAAGGGAGCATAAATGAGCCTTTAGCTGTTGACTGGGTGGAGGTCAGAAGTGGCTCTAGCCCTTCATTTTTATTCTTTAATCCAGTACTGCGGACTGGACAAAATCATCGTTTCATGCAATTAACAAACTGTTATTACAAACTGTAAGTTTTAATTCTGATCATTTTTCACTTGCTTTGTGTGGCGATACCAGTTGAACTGCGAGAGGCAGATCTGGAGAATTAGCACCAACAACGCCACCTTAGGACTTGCACCTAAAGAATCTACTTTTCGCTTTAATTTCTCAGAGGGTTTCCCAAAAATCACCCATACACAGGTAAGTTACATAAATGAATACATGCACGATGTAAGAAGTTTAACAAGTTTTATTACTCACAATAAAATAATTTCTTTATTAAGTTATTTCTCTTTTTAAAAAAAGTTATATAGTTCTTTTTATTTCCAAAGGGTACAATATTAATCTGTACCAGTGACTCAAAAGTTAAGTTAGAAAGAAAGAGTCAACAACTTTAGCTGTTTTTGAGGTCAACTGCGCAAATAAAAGAAAGAAAAGAAACCAAACAAAATATCTATATACAAAACAACTGCAAACTCAAATCAAAACGAAAGAAAAACAAAAATAAACATGCTGCATGCATAAATTTAGCAGGTCCTCAATGCTGTGTTAACTTCCCACCCCCCACTAAGGAGTCACGGTCTGAGGTCAGTCTTGAACTACAATACACTACTTTAAAAAAAAAAAAAAAAAAGGGCGTCTAAACAACGAAGGCAGAGTGGCAGAGCGGCTGTCTGAGCCAGGCAAAACAAAAAGAAAACAAACTATGGAGGTAAGAGGCAAGGCAGGGCAAAACAGCAGCCTAACGCCAGGCAAACTGCGTGGTCAGCTGTAGCCTGCACAAATCAATAATCTAGCTGTTGGAAGCTAACGGCGGCAGCGGCGGCTAACCGGAAGGGGACACACACACACACACACACACACACACACACACACACACACCTCGGCTCAACACGCCAACCTGGAGAACGAACACACGGCACATACTACGCCGGGAAACCACAGCTCGGCGGAGCTGCACGCCGGCCAGCACTTGCTTCAGCAGGGGAGAGAGGGTGACTAAACGACAGCAGGGTGGTATATGAACAGGTCCGCATTAGCAGCCAATAACGTGGCTGCACTACAGGTGCCGGTAAGGGTCGTGACACACACCTGCCGTGATCGCCATGCCTGCTGCAACATAAACAGACTGAGGGACACAGAAAAGAAATACAATATATACACTGTAAATAACCACCCAGTTACATTCGCATCTGGTCACAGTTGGTCACTTATATTTTAAATTTTCACTCAGATTGAGGACCATATATTCCAGGGCTTGTAGCCAGGACTTGTCATTTTAAATTTTTTCTTTTTGGCTTTGTTTGTAAGCTCATTATTCTACATCTTTCCCAGTTAAAAAGGTTTCTTTGAAGTGGGAAATAGATGATTACATATTGACCTAACTCCATGGACAGGAGCAGTTCGATCGCTTTAGGGTATTCAGTTGCACCAAAAAGGAGTGTTTTAACTTGCCAAAGCCCTCAGACAAACACCTTCCGTTAAAGGATAGAGACTTGTAGCTAGCTTCTAGGTTGGCAAAGTTATTATGGTTATGGCTGCGGGTGTTAGTATGTGTCGCTTTAAGTTACAGGACCTTTGATCTTATGATCAACCACATGGGCAGAGAAGGTTTTGCAAACAGATTCAGATCAACAGCTTTGAATAAGGGTAGAGCAGAATAATGGATCAGCAAGTCGCAACTATACTAATGGATCATTCAGCATGTTAGTTTCAGCTAACAGCAAGGGTCAAACGCAGTTAGAACGTGGATAATGTTATTCCAGCCGTGCTGGAACGGCTGCAAAGAAACTTGTTAGCTACGCTTGTCTTTAGCATGGAGGTTGAGTGGCTGCTCTCAAGCCCAGAGTCTCGTGGGACAAGGATGGACCAACTCTTATTTAGGCCTATTACAGTAACATTTTAGTGCAGGGAACTCGCCTGACACCAAACATATGTGAGTTCAACAACAGTAACTTCCAGCAAAGTCACAATAGGATTATTACCTTAACAGTGATGGTCCTCCGGCTTTTACCGAGCAACAAGAGTATGTCGCTGGGACAAATAAATAAATAAATAATCAAACGCTCTGGCGCGTACACCTAGTCCTGCCGTTTGGTATTTCACAGTGACGGTCTCACAGACAACAAACTGGTCCTGCCGTTTGGTACTTCACAGTGACCGTCTAACAGACAGCAAACTGGTCCTGCCGTTTGGTATTTCACAGTGACGGTCTCACAGACAATAAAGAGTCACTCGTGGTGCTCTCAGTAGCTCTATCACTATTAAAGCTGATCTCTGACTCTGCCCGGGAACCCTAGCAATGCAGCAGTGATTTCTCACTGTAACATCAAACAACACACAGCAACCAAACTACTATCAGTCAAATTATGTTTTCTGTACAATTACAAGCAATTTATTCGAGTGCCCGCATTCTCCACCAATATGTAGGAAATATTGATGTTACATAATTTATAATTTATTCTGTGGCAGCATTTATTAAATAAATGCTCACCGAAATTCTCCACCATTACATATATGTAAATTTTGATTTGATTAACAGTTTATTCAGGTGCCTACGTTTTTCACCATGAATACTGTAGGGTTTGATTAGCTCAATATTAGCAGAAAGCAATGTTAATAAGAATTAATAAGAATTATTAAACATAACCACTTGTCACATGTAATTATTCAAGGTAAAATTCCAGTTAAATGTGATCCCATCAGCTCCTTTAAAGCTCCTACAAGGAACTTTCATTTTGAGTTGATTTTGGCGACCCTGTGGACAAAAGCGGTAGTGTTTTGCTGGAATGAAGCCTACATTTCCCATGAGCTCTAGCGCGTATTGTCATAAAGACGCTTACCTGGCTCGCACATGTGTTTGTTTTGGGGGTGAATGAAACAACAAGATGGGAAAACTTTGCCCCCACTCCAATTGGGGATCCCAGCTCACCTCTGCCGCACCCCAGCCCCACCTCTCCGGCGTAAGCGCAGCGGTCGGCTGGTAAGGCTGAAAACCTGTTTGGCGAGCACTTCCACGGCTTCTTGGACTGAGTATGGAGCGGTGCCTCGCCTCTTTATTTCTCGGCACTCGCTGGACCCTGTCGACGCCTGGCTGGTACCTGTCATCGGCCCGGATGAGGTGTTCCAGCCCCGTGGCCCCTGCTCTCCTCGTCCCCGCTGGCGCAGGATGAATCTGCGCAACCTGCGGCCTCTCTGTGTGGCTCCCCAGACAGCTAACGCCGTGGACCTGCCGGCTCCTGCCAGGATTGGGCTGGTAAATGCTAGATCACTAGCGAACAAAACGTTTATCCTGAAGGATTTCCTGACTTCCCGATGATTGGATTTTCTCTGTGTGACTGAGACGTGGCTGACTGTTGGTGAGTCCAGTGCTTTCACAGAACTTTTACCCGATGATTGCTGCTATTTTAACTCCCCGCGGATGTCGGGTCGAGGAGGACGAATAGCGACTATTTATAAGAGTCACTAAATGTAAGCAGCTAGGTAAGATGACGTGTGCCGTCTGAGTGCCGTAAATCGTTTCTTCCTGGAAGCAACCTGGGGCGAACCCGGAGACAGTTTCCTAAAAGTATGGATATACACTGTATAGAAATAGCTCATCTTCACACCGATGTCTCATTTGCTGTTGTAGGTCACGCACAGACATCAGCAGAAATGAGAGACTTTTGCATATCCAGTTAAAAGTTCCTTGTAGTGGCTTTAACTTTTTCGCTGTAATTTAGTCCTTTTTTGTGGCTTTGTTGGCTGCTGCTTTGAAATTGTCCATGTTTCCAGATGGCTCTGGTAATCTATGGTGTCTGGTTGTTGATTGATTTAACTGTCCACACATTCCGACCTCAACAAGACTTCCCTAAAGGCTTGCTTACAAACATTAATAGCAACTGATGGCCTATCATCTGTGATTACCCAATGACTTCAAGTCCTCACTGGAGAAATGTTTTGTGAAAAATGAGTTTTAGAAACACTTTTACACCAGAAGCCCAGAGTGTTAGACATCATATAACAAACAGTAGCACATTGTACCACACTTAAAAAATTATAGACAGCATTTACTATGTCATTGCCATGTTAGTGTTCATTACAGTGAATGGGGGGTTACCCCAGTTCAGATTTGGATATAATACTTGGCAACAAACAGTTTTATGTTATTTTATGCGACTGTAAGAATTACCAGTCGTGGTTTTTGAGAACACCTTCGGTGCCTATGAGGTGACTTAACAAGAATCACATGACATGAAGAGGCCATCACAACTCCATGATGTTAACCCTCTAGCCCCCCAAATGAGAAGAGCAGAGCTCCTTACTGTCTACAAGCACTTCACTATTCTGAGCTAAATGCTGCGTTGATTGACAGACCGGAGGAAAGTCTGCACTGCTAGCGACCTGGTCTCCAGAAAAAGACAAAAACATGGGGGCAAAGCAGTGGCACACACGGAGGGACACTGGCTGGGAAATACAGCACCTCCGATGGTGACTTTCCCTATTAAACCGCTAAAGCCCTTTGACTTCTCAAAGAAACATGAGTGGGAGAACTGGATAAGGTGTTTTAAGCATTTCAGACTGGCAAGTAATTTGAACAATTCCTCTGAAGCTAACCAAGTCGATACGGTTGTTTACTGCATGGGAGAAGAGGTTGATGATGTGCTAAGAAGGCTCAAATTAACGAGCCAACAGCGCCTGCAATATGATGCAGTTAGAAAATGATTTGATAAATATTTTGCTGCAAAGAAAAATGTGATTTATGAACAGGCTGAGTTCAACAAGAGAGTGCAGCAGCCTACTGAAACATTGGACTCGTTCATTACAGCACTTTACGCACTGGCAGAGATCTTTCAGTGTGGAAAACTGAACAATAAACTTTTGAAGGACAGAACAGTAGTGGGGCTTAAAGATTCTTCATTGTCAGAGAGGATGTAGCTTGACAAAGACCTTCACAAAAGCTATCACAATGGCAAGACAGTGAGAGGAAATAAAGCGAGTGGAACACAAAGCATAACCCAAATGTGGTAAATCACCCTCTCACTCAGCATCTCAGTGCTCCGCTAAGAGTGCAGAATACCACAACTGTGGCAAAAGAGGACAGTCTGCAGGTCAAACAGCACAGTGAATGAGGTATCTGAGGACATGGATGGACTGTGTCTCAGAGAGATGGCTTCTGGTGAAAAACCATGGCTGACATCAATTTAAGAGGCAGTAAGGTAACATTCTAACTTGATATGGGGGCCGATGGTACAGCCATTTCTGAGCAGATGTTTAAAGGAATCATGCACAGAAATGAAAAACTAGAAAAGGCACAAAAACTACTCTATGGTCCTAGTGGAACGAAACTGATTGGTTTGGGGTCAGCTGCAGAAACACTCATGTGGAGAGAGGAGCACCACAGAGAAAATGTATGTAGTGAGAGGTCTACAGGTGGCACTACTGAGGAGACCAACTTCAGTGAGACCCAAGCTAATAGCCAAAATTGACACCATAGACGGAGAGACAATTAGACAATTAGAAATTGGGGATGCAGAACAGGTACTCACTTACCGCTGAGGAAAGCTCCTCTCAAACTTGTTCTACCCAGTCTTTACCCTGCAAATGCCCACTGCTTTCGAACAAAGGGGATGACTTGAGACTGGATTTTCATGCCACTGGGAAACTTTGAGACAGCTGTGTAGCAGTAATAACAGAGACACGGCTCAGTGCATCAATGCCGGATGAGACAATTGAGCTAGCTGCTGTGGGACACATTGTAGTGATAGACACAACAACTCCAGCAAGACTAGTGGAGGAAGACTGTGCATTTACACTCACAATGAATGGTGCACTTACTCAACAGTAATTGACAAGCAAAGCAAACAGATATGTAGGTTCCCTATTGGCAATCAATGGATGAATAGGGAAGTACAGATGTTGCTCAAGGGATGGAATAAAGCATATAGATCTAGGGGCAGTACAGAACAGTACAGAACTGCATTAAAAACTCCAAAGAGAAACACATATTAAGGCGAGACACTGCAGGTGAATAGGGTAAAATTTTAAAATAATAGATATCATCATGAAACTTCCCCAGCTGATTACTTATAATAGTATGAAAAAAAATGTACTACAAGTTTTTAAAATTCTAATGTTTAATTATGCAAATTATCCATTATCTCCTAAAATATGCCTAATTTGCATATATTTTATAAAGATAAATCTGATATAAATCTGATAAAGTCACGTGCAAAATTCTTTTTTCATTTTGTTAACATATAAGATGAAAAAAATACAGAGGGATTTAAGGATATCTGCTTTTATAAAATCAAAATATGGGCGTCAAAATATACTCCATAGCCTTAAAAAAATCAATTTTCGCCATATTTTTGGGAATAAAATTTCACATAAATCAGGCTAGGAATGATTTATTAACAAATCCCTCTGTAAATATCTTAAGAATATAGCTAGGTGTATAACTGGAAAGTTTGGTGTACATAGGTGCATTCAAAGATTTACATAACATAACATAATACAAGTAGACAAAATGTAATAAAATAAATGCCCAAAATCTCAAAATTGACCACTGCATAAAAAATCAATGTTTTTGTCTGCCATGTTTCACCTTAATAATGTACAGACCTAGCAACCATAAACTAGAGATTGAAACAGGTGGTTATCATAAGGACTGGAAGCCCAGAGAAGAGAGAATCTGTACACACTGAGCATTAACATAAAGAGAGACCTCTTCTGCCCGCAGTATGAACTGTCAGAAAGAGTCTTCCACCAGGTTACAGCAGCACTGACAACATATGATGAACTTATGACACATTCAGCTCAACACTATGTAACCACCTGCCACCATATTAGAGGAAGAGTAAATGAGAACTATTCCATTTTTATTTCATTATTAGCAAACTTTAAATTTGAGAATTCACTTGTTTTAATGTAATTAATTTCATTTCATTCCTTTTATCAGTGCTCTGTGTTTCAGTTAAAAACAATATGATGTGGTGTAATTTATATCCTCTGTTCTAGACTGAATCACAATGTTTATTTACAACAACCTCCGATATTTTCATTGCTTTACCTTGCTGTCACCCAGCCTTTTCCGCTGGGGACCTGAAGCTGTTATGTCAAAGCCACCAGTCGTTTAACTTAGCAGGCCACTGAGATGCTGGTCTACCGCTGCCTCGATTTGTTAACGTGTAAGGTAAAGCTGAACAAATATTCAAATATAGTGCACTCTTACACTGATATGGATTATGTTAGGTGAAAAAACACATTTTTCTGCAACCCCATCCACAACAGTACATTGTTCAGCTTCTGTGCCGGTAGGTTGGGTTTATCGCAGAGGCTAGCAAAGCAAAAAAGTATTTCAGTTTATCACAGTAAAAACGTCAGAGAGGTCAGACCTCCATGTTTAACAAAATATCTTTAAACATTACAGTTACGGCTAAAAGTGACAGCAGATATAAACAAGTTTCCCATATTTACATATTTCCACAATTGTAATTAAGGAGGGAATGCTTTTGTACTGAAAATTACCATCTCAATTATTTTTCCACACTAACTCAGAAACTTTGATCTGTCATTAAAATGTTCAGAACAGGTTTGATTTTCCATTTTCCACATCCATCAAAAGCCTGTAGAGAGTTATTTGACCAAGAAGCAGTGAACAAAATGTGGCGGTGAGACACATTCACGACAAGAAGGGAGGAACAGGGCACGCAGAATCATTTCATAACTCAGAAAGCCTACTCTCTACAGGTCAGAGAGTAACATTAAGGTGAATACTGATGATGGAGGAGAGTGACAGTGTGGAGACAGAGAGGGAGCTCAGTCCCTTCAGCCACAGTGCCAAATGTCAGACACTTCATCATTTTATCCTATACACATAGACTGTAAAAATAATGGACTTAGCCACTGTGACGTCACCCGTTTATGGACTGCCGTTTCCGGCCTTGAGTTTGACATTTTGGCCGTCACCATCTTGGATTTGTGGAGCCAGACATGCAAATTACGGGGTGGATCTGACTGAGGGAGCCAGAGGATACCACGCACGTCCACTTACACAACATGACTCAACACTGCACCCGGCTTGCAGCACTAAATCACTTTTAACAAAGTTAGCTTTCATAATTCCCGGTAAACTTTGGAGATAAGTATTAAAGTAATGTAATGTAAGCTAATTGCATACATGTCCACGTTTAAAAAATATTACATGTAAGAGGAGTAACTTTAATCTTGTAATGTTATGATAACATTATTGTAGCATTAGCTGAAGTTAACATTAACGTGTTGCAGTTCATGTTAAAGTGTGTGATTAGCATGACTGTTATAATGATATACACTGTTCAGTATTATCAGCTTTGCGCTTTCTCGTTCCCTACGTACTCTCCTGTTCCCTTTTGTCTTACTCTAAGACAAAAGGGAACAAGCAATATATAAAGCACTATTTTTTTCACTGGGCTTTCTCATATCAACCATTTGTATTGTAATTTATACTTGTTACTAAAGTTACAGTATGTTACACTGGAAATGCAATTACCTCTTTTAATTTTGCAAACTTGTTTTGTAACAGTTAAGTTAACCTTTTCCTTGATCCACAGCAGTACTATCACATTATTTAATCAATTCCGTTTATCACATTGTCTTATATGTGTTCATGGTGTTGTTGATGAATAATGACACTGTCAAAATTAAAGCAGTTTTCAATTTTCAATAAAGAGATTAATGAAGATCATGCCCTAAGTTTGTTCATGGTTTTTATGGTGCATAACTGGTCTAAATTTAAACAATAGCCAGCATGTATAGTATTGTAATAATGCATAAACACATTGATGGTGTTGCTAGAATTTGTAATTAATTACAGTGTTAGTCTATGTTAGCTTTAATCAGCAACGAAAATGCAAGAACAAATGTTGCTATCCTTGAACATTTGACAATGAAGGATGAACAACAGATATTACAGCTTGTGCTTTCTGGAGTATTTCTTTCTGACATTTATTATGACACTGTACGTAAAACACTAATTCACCAAAGTGTCCGCTTAGATTCATTATGAGGCATATGGTCAATCTGAAATAAACCAGACAAGTGTTCTGTAGTTAATGACAAATGCAGTCAGTACTGTTTAACCACATTAAAATTCAATGAAAAAGAAAATCATCACAAATTACAAAGGCAGTTAACCCTTTTTTCAGTTATTACTGTAATTTGAATCTTGTAGGCAGGTTGGAATTAAAATCTCATTGTCAAATCTTCATTACACACATCAGAGTTAGTATGCCGAATGAATACTCAGTGCACATCTATTACAAGATTCACATTTTGCTCCTGGGTGCACTTCCGGTTTGGCCATTTCCAGCTGTTTCCTAATGAAGACCCTTTTGATGTTAAATTTGGAAATACCTTCACCTGTGAAGGTGGATACTGTGCTCCAGTTGATCCATCACTTGATTTCAGTTTAACCTTTTTAAAAGTATGTTTTTAAAATGTTACTACTTCTATCAGCTATCTAACGACAGCCTCGCTGCAGCAGTCACAAGTTCGACTCCGGCTTGCAACCATTTGCTGCGTGTCAACCCCCGTCTCTCTCTCACCCCATTTCACTCTGTCCTGTACATTAAAGACAAAAGCCCGAAAAATTAATCTTGGAAAAAATAAATAAATAAATAAATAAAAGTTAGGAAACTGAACCTCTGCATACTAAGGACATAGAGTAATAAACAAACTGGTAAAACTTGGTCTGTCCTTTTATCAGAGGAAGATGAACTTCAAGTGGTTTTCTGGCATCATAATCACAACCTATTTAAGAAATCAAGATGTTATCCATGCAGTATCCCTTCTCCACAGTCCAGATGAATGGCACCAAATTCGGTCCGGTCATTCAGGTTTTACAGGGTGGATACCTTTTGAATTATAGTAAAAGTGAAAAACCCTTTGGTTTAGACATGGTGGATCACAATGGATCATATATGTAGAGAACATAAATTAGGGCATCACATGGAGGCACCAATTATGTAGGGATCAACATTTATAGGTGTCACACTGAGGCACCAACAATATTAGGCCTCACCAAGGGGACACCATTATTGTTGTAAATTGACTGTAAGAAATAATTAATAATAATTAATAATTATGTTAAATAATGTGACTTAATTAACATTAAATCACCTCGTGGGGCACCATTCCCGGAAAGGGAAAATGATAGCCAGTTAAAGATATCAGTCTCAGAAAATATGCTGAACTATTAAAGAGGCAACAGATAGGATTCAGGTTTCTTTTTAGCTTGGCGCCACCTAGCGTCAGCAGTGTTGCTCACACTGTCGCAAAGACCAAATTAAGCGTGGGGATCAGAGATAATCAATACAATGTAGGCTGCAAAGCCACCAGTATACCTCTATGTATATGTAGAATGAGAAGGTGTGTGGACACTATACTAAATAAATGAGTAAAGAGACCAAGCAACAGTTATCAGATTTATCTGAAGAAAAAACAAATAGTAATGCAAATAATTATACCAGAATGCACAGTACCAGTAGAAACAACTCACAGTAAATGATACCAATATGTACAGTATCAGTACAAACAACAGTAGACGTGCAAGGGATAATGTATCGTGAGCCAGTGACTGTTGAAAAATAACTCCTGACAGGGGAATGGAACCCCGACGCGAAGCAGAGTTATTTTTCAACGGTCACCAGCTCACTATACATTAGCCCGCTTAGAACATGGCTTACTACTAAAACATTCAAATGTTACAACTGGCATCAATATTATTAAACTGCTGGCAGAGTGTATTGACAGAGGAGAGACGTTCACCAGACAAACGGGAGCAGAGGAGAGGATTTTACTCCACTTCTCCCGGTTGGAGAGGCCTCTGTGCCCAGTAGCTGCGGTGGCAGGGGGGTGGGGGGTAATCACTGTCCGAGGGCTGCCGTAGAATGGCAACGAGGATGTCAGCCGACCAACACTCGCTACCCGGTCCCTGGTTGCGGCGATATGCGATGCTGGCCAGCTAGGAATTAACTAGCAGCCAGTACAGTACAGTCCTCTCTCGGCTAACATTAGCTAACATTTAGCCGTATTACTTACTGAGCCATTAGAAAGAAAGCTAGCAGGACACCGGTGTTGAGCCATCTCTTGAACGCCTGACTGAGGTTTACTCTTGTTTTTCTCTCCTTTTTGTGCATCCTCACCTCCTCAGACAGATTAGCTCGTTTTCTTTTGGGAGGCCGTTTTTCACTTGTCTCCAAACTTTGTCCGTCTGCCATTGTGCTCCTGACTCAACTATCTCATGCCCTGGCCAGTTCCTCATAAGGACCAGCTCCAGTCCCTGATTGGCTGACCGACCAGTTTGGCAATACATAACGTATTTCCTGCCATAAAGCAGATTTTTTCCGCGAAATTTTGGCACCGGCAGAAGCTCATTGCAAAGATTGCAAAGCCATTAAGTAACCTATGTAAACGCTGATAGTCTGATTTTACTGTGTATACTACCCTGTGCAACCCACATTATTTACATAATGGTATATATACATAGGCAAAAATGCTGTCTGTTGCTTCTTTAACTATTAATTTGGAGTTTTGATTAATAATTAAATTAATGACAATAACCAAAATTAACAGTAAAGCCCAAAGGATTTTGGAGTTCTTGACGCAGCAGAGGTTGACTATTGATTCAATCTTGTGCAACATTAAACAGACAGCAGGTATGATTCCAAAGAATTATATTCATTCACAAAGTAAGCAAAGCAAAACCAAACACACAAATTCTAACTAACTATATACAAGCTTGGTGTGTATGTTTGTGTATGTGTGTGTGTGCGCGAGAGAGAGGGAGAAAGGCAAAGGCAGGTGTGGTGATCAAAGAGCCGTTCGGCCTACAAAACAAAATGGCTGACAACAGAGAACTACAAGATGGTCGAATCAAAGCTGGCTTCAGATCGGGAGAGCCTGATCATGTGGTCAGGACAAAGACAAAGGAAAAGAAAAGAACTCTGAAATGCCTCTTTGGGTGTAGCTCTGTTGAAAGCCTATTTGTTGATGAGTCTATGTGAATGTGATTTGTGATGCAAACAGTGTGGATTAGTGCAGAGATTGTTTACTTGTGTGCAAGAATCTGTTTATGAACAGTATTAGCAAACTAAACACTTAGCTTTGGCAAAGCCAACTAATCAATGACCTAAGTGCAAACAATCACAACAATAACTCAATGACAACATTGAATCACATACAACAAGTTAAACAGTCTTGCTTAGCCTGTAAAGACAGTGATAACACTATGCCCAGTTGTTAGGTTACTGATCCTTGAGTGGATGGAAGAAAGAGTCACTTGGTGGTGTGCTGCTTTGTTAGCCGGTGGAAGAAGGCCGGAAAGAGCTGTTTTTCCAGATGCAATCTTGGTTTGTCCTTTGTTCCAAAGGTGGAACTCTGAGGAAGCTGGTCGCTGGAGGTCTTTACAGAGTTAGACGCTGGGTGCTAACTCACTTGGTTCTCTTTGTTGCTAGAAAGCTAGTTGCAAACCTTGTGTTTGCAAGTCTAACTTCTCTGGTTCAGGTTTCCCTCAGCCTTGAGCGTGGGCAAGTCGTGGTCCAGGAAAGAGAGTCTGACAACAATTGCCCCACCTTTGATGGTTCAGGGCAAGGAGCAAGGGCCTGAGCATCTGGGCTGTTCCAGGCCCAGCAGGAAAGAAGTGTGGGCTGCTCCGCAGTTTCCAAGTAAGAGAGCAGGACTGTCTGAAGGGAGCAGACCTTGTGCAGATGCTTGCGACATCACAGAGTCACGTCACTGTAAAAGTCCTGTCCAATCAAGTTGAGACTTGAGTCTCACCGAGGTGTGAGGTGAGACATCCTGGAGATGGGTGTCAAATAGCTGTCTTTGTTTGGAGAACAAAGAGCATGCAGAGAAGGAAGCCTTTAAATGTCCAGTTTAGATTTCACCAAATGACAAATCATCTGTGGTCCTGTGAATCCCAACATATGCATCCACCTCAAACAGACATCATCTCAGCCACAGCCGATAAAGGTAGGCTTATTAATTACTTAATTATATTTACACTGCTAAAACGTGCACATTGATGTCACATTGACAAGCTAACCAATTGCCATGTTGTGTAGGTGTATGTGCGTGTGGGAAGTTGCCCCTCAATTTTGTGTGTCTGTGTGTTCGTGAGTATAGCTAGGGGAGACCAGGATCAATTGTTAAGCGGGGTCAGTTGTTATGCCAACAGAGACGCACAGGGACGAGCTTGCTCGACAGAAACACCCGAACAGCCAACTACACTATAATAAAAAGGGAAGCCTGAGCCAACCTCAAACCGACATCAGCTGTAGCCGAGCAGTGGCACGCGCGTTAATACATGCATCCACATCAAACAGACATCATCTCAGCTGATGCCGATAAAGGTAGGCTTATCTTACTATATAATGACGAAAACTCTGTCTGTCTGTCTGTGGGTGTGTGTGTGGGTGCATCTGTTCCACGTTTTTCTCCTCACTGACTTGGTCAATCCATGTGAAATTTGGCACAGTGGTAAAGGGTAATGGGAGGATGCGAATGAAGCAATATTACATCAATTGGCCAAAGTGAGCGCTATAGCAACCGACTGAAATTGCAAACTTTGAATGGGCATATCTCATGCCCAGTATGTCGTAGAGACATGAAACTTTGTACAGAGATGCCTCTCCTCGTGAGGAACAAATTTGCCTCAAGAACCCATAACTTCTGGTTATTTAGATTTTCCGCCATTTTGAATTTTTTTTAAAACACTTAAAGGGATAGTGCACCCAAAAATGAAAATTCATTCATTATCTACTCACCCATATGCCGACGGAGGCCCTGGTGAAGTTTTAGAGTGCTCACATCCCTTGCGGAGATCGGCGGGCGGAACGGATAGCACACCTAATTGCAGACAGTGCCCCAGACTAACGTCCAAGAACACAAAATTGAATCCACATAGTATCTCCATACTGCTCATCCATAGTGATCCAAGTGTGCTGCAGCCGCGACATGAAAAGTTGTTTCTGTTGAAAAACATCATATGAACTCTGTTTTTAGCCTCACTGTAGCCTATAGCTCTGACTGCTTCTCTGTGCTCCACGTTCACGTGTGCGCGCCTGCGCGAGACCAGTGAAAGCATGAGCTTTGCTTACCCGTGTTTACATCACGTGACACGTGCACCGCAGGGGCAGCCACAGTTGCTAAAAGATAATTTGTACTGCGGTCTTTTAGCAAAGGATAACCCAACATGTCTGAAGACTTTGCAATTGAGGAGGAACAGCATTTCTTTGTTGAGCCGTATTTGTTTGAGCCCGAGCATACAGACGGAACTCAGGCTACCGGACGACGCAGCCGCCGCAGCTCATGAGCCTAACCCTCAGCCAGCCGCAGAATACCGGAGTCAAGCACTGGAAACCTGGTGGTGTAGTTGTTTCAAATGCAAAGCAATGCCAATGGGTGAGGAAAGTCTTTGCTGCTCAGACTGGGAATTGGCAATGCCTGCACTTGAGAATCTGGATATCAGTACTGACGAGAGTGTTGCTCTTCAGAGACCGTGCATCACCGATCACCCTGAGCGCGCACATGTGAACGCGGAGCACAGAGAAGCAGTCAGAGCTACAGGCTACAGTGAGGCTAAAAACAGAGTTCATATGACATTTTTTGAAACAACTTTTTATGTCGCGGCTGCAGCACACTTGGATCACTACGGATCAACAGTATGGAGATACTTTGTGGATTCAATTTTGTGTTCTTGGACGTTAGTCTGGGGCGCCGTCTAGGTGTGCTGCCCGTTCCCCCCGTCGATCTCCGCAAGGGATGTGAGGACTCTAAAACTTCACCAGGGCCTCCGTCAGCATATAGGTGAGTAGATAATGGCTGAATTTTCATTTTCGGGTACACTATCCCTTTAAAATCGATGTCTTACTAGGAAGTTTGACCGATCTGTATGAAACTCGGTGAACATAATCTAGGCACCAATATCTAAAGTTCCCTCTTGGCAAAAGTTGGAAAACTTACCAGGGTCCGACATTAAGGTTTTTTCCTACTTGCCCTACCGGGCAAGTACTTCTCAAATCTACTTGCCTCATCTAAATTCTTGCTTGCCCTGCTTAAGAGGTTCTTTTTCTGGCTGTGTGGTGCATATTTTCACTCATGATTTATATCTTACGTCAGCAGAGACGCTCAGCCAATGGAGGCAGCAGCACATAAAAAAGCAGCACACTGCAACTGGTCCCTCCAAGGACAGAAACAGGAGAGGAAATAGATGATTACAGGCCTGGAATTAAGTCATTTTTAGGACAAGGTCACTTTGGCCTTTGATAAATACAAATTTATTGGGGCATCACGGCCAAAATGTGGGGCACCAAGGCCAAAACCAATGGCGCAAAAACAATATGTGCTAACTACACTGAATGAAGACAAAACAATATATGTGTTGAAAAACAGTACTGAGTTTATTAAAACTGGGTATGCATGACTGGGGATATATCTCGTTTCTTGTTGTTTTGATTCATGTCCCTTATTTTTTAAGTCTTTGAAATCTCTTTGTTCTTTTGTTATCTCCCAGTTATTAAGAAATTATTATTAGAAGAGGATTCTTTATTGTCCTTTCTCAGCACATTACATACATTTGACCTCTGCATTTGACCCATCCTACTGTATACACTAGGAGCAGTGGGCAGCTGCAGTGCAGCGTCCAGGGATCAACTCCTGTTCTTTTGCCAATGCCAGTGGTCAGGGTCACTGACAGGAGTATTCACCTAACATAGCCTACATATCTTTAATTATATAATTATTTATATGTCTCTATGTAAATTTTTACATAAATCCCCAATATTTTATTTGACTTTTAAAAAATCCTCTTCCTTCAATTAATTTGACAATGTTTATTGTATTGTATTATATGTATTAATTCTCTACAGGATCTTGTATGTTCTTTAATGTGTGTTCAATTTATTAAAAGAAAAAACAAAACAAAACAAAACAAAAAAAAAAAACGTTTTGGTGAACCCTGCAGCAAAGTGAACCCTCTTCCTCAGAGAGGATCTTTGCTTCCCAGTTTTTTCCTGGCGGCAGAGCAGAGTGAACCGTCTTCCTTCTCAGAGGATCTTTGTCCCATAAGAGCAGGCAGTGTAAACAACTTTTGCTGGCAATGTGACAGTCACTAGAAGCACATTATGACCCTTTGTAAAAGTTTCTGTGTGCTATCTGTGTTGTACATGAGCTAACGTTAGCAGCTAAGGACTGAGAGGCTGTCCCGTGTGTGTGTCTGTCTGAGGAGTGTCAGTACATTAACTTGTCAGCCATAGCCTTGCTGTCTATCATGTTAATGTTAAAAAAAGCAGGACATGCTACACTGGCCGTATGGGTAGGAGGGGGATTACAGCACTGGCCATTTGGCCGTGGTATAATTCCTGTCCTGCGATTAGAAAAAAAAAAATAAATGAGTCGGTGCTGCTTGCCCGATCGGGCATGTCTGCGCAGGGTCTGCTGGCCCGCCAGCTATTTTTACTTGCCTCGGGCATTCAGGCAACCGTTAATGTCGGGCCCTGCTTACTAACACGGAACTTCTGTAAGGCAATGACTTTAACTATCTGCCTTTCAACTTGCTACCTGAACTACTAATGTACAGTTTTAGCCCACAAACTATCCTACTATTGGCAATGGTACTACTGTTCTTTCAATAAAGCAATCGTACTATCAAATTCACAAAACTCAGTCTGAAGACATTGATCTTCTTAATGGGTTGAGTTGACTATTTAATCTGCAACTTCCTATGACCTGTATCCCAAACACACACCATGTGAAACTGTACGTGGGCAACTGTGCACTCAATGGGTATGGACTAGTTGTTAATTTAATACACAATTAAAGTTTCCACCCTAAACAATAAACCCTCTAAATGAAGACAATTTCAATGTCAAATAATTTATAAACTCAGGGTCATCATGATCAAGGTAGTAACTATTTAACAAAACAAATTCATCCTGAGAAAGGTAGCCTTTAACCCAAAACAAAACGACCATTTGGGTCTGTCTCTATTTCTTCTGGTTTAAATGGGACTCCCTTATCTATCAAAATCAATAGATAGCCCCTAGATCTAGAATTAAATGCTGCGAAAAAGTTGGTCCTCCCCACTCAAGTTCAGGTTTTGTATTCTCGATTTTTCTCACGTGTTTCCTGCAAAAAAACCCCACAGATATTAAATTGATGGTTATTCAAATATGATGAAACACTGCCTCTTTTAGTCAGCTGATGAATCCCTCTGACATTCCATGTTAAAAATTTGAAGTCCATCATTAGTTAGGCCTATTTTCGAGCCTGCCAGGTGGGAATGTACTAAACATACCAAGAGAAATAGCAAAACCCACCTCATTAAATAAAAGTTTAACACAAAAAAAAAAAAGCAGATATAGTTTCCATCCATAAGCTGTGTTGGCCCTAGCATGACATAAAACACATAACATGAAACACAAACCCGGTTTTCCCTGTTAAAGGGGTTTTTTTGGGGAGTTTTTCCTTATCCGCTGTGAGGGTCCAAAGGACAGAGGGATGTCATATGCTGTAAAGCCCTGTGAGGCAAATTGTGATTTCTGATATTGGGCTTTATAAATAAAATTGAATTGAATTGAAACCCCCCCACCTACACATCTCCAACCCTTGTGAAATCTGCTGCATGATTGACCTGCACATCTGTACAGGTGGGAGCTACCCTTTGTCTGATATTTGTACAAAAAAAGCTCCGGCCAGCCTGCTCTGAGACCTTAAAACACAACAAGGAGGTCAAATTGAGTGGCGTACAGTGAGACCTAGCTGATAGCCCATCAGTCATAGTGACCATGCCCTTAATTATGCAGAATTTTAAGCCTTAATAACATTTAAACAGGATTGTAATAAAAACATGTACCCCTTGTACTGCTGTCACAAATGATAAAAAAAAAAACAAAACTGTTTTTTTGTACCGTTTATTTTAGCTGTGAAGTTGGGAATTTTAACATGGGAGTCTATGGGGATTTGCTCTGTTTTGCAACCAGCCCCAAGTGGCCAGTCGATGAATTGCATTTTGTGGCTCTTCCGCATTGGCTTCACTTGTCAGCCCTGGAGGTTGCTGCTTGATTAGACATTTGTGTGAAATTTTGTCACAATTAGCATATGAATTCTTGAGTTATGGTCAAAAACATATTTGGTGACCGACCTTGATCTTTGACCACAAAATTCAGTTTATTCTTCAGTCCAAGTCGACGTTTGTGTCAATTTTTAAGAAACTCCCTCACTGTGTTCTTGAAATATAGCATTCACAAAAATGAGACAGATAAGACCACAGTGACCTTTGACCTATGACCACCAAGAACTTATTAGTTCATTGTTGAATCCAAGTAGACATTTGTGCCAAATTTGAAGACATCCCTTTGAGGCATTCTTGAAATATCGTGTTCACAAGGATAAGATGGACAGACAGACAGATGGACAGATGGCTGGAACACCTGAAAACATTTCCTCCGACCATGGCAATCACCAACATGGAGGCATAAAAAGCCACTCAGTATGCAAAGGCCTTTACATTCAACACACAGCTCCTCTCGCTCACTGGAGCTCCTCCAGTCTGTGTTCCTCTTTGCTCACAGTCTGTGGCACGGCAGCCATCAGTGTTGATAGGCTATTACTCATGATGTGTAACCAGTCAGATAGTGCTGTGGGCAGGACATTGCGCAAGGCTACAGAGTAGGGACTGCAGACAGAGGCAGGCAACTGCATCAGAGCCAAAGATATGCATGGCTCTGAGTTAGCCTGGGGATGGCTAACTTTTTAGGCTTCAAGTAAATCAGGCTTTGTTTTCGTGACACTGTTTGACTTGCATTCAACAAATTTAAGAAGCAAAATGAAGACTGTCCTAACACTACAGACCAAATATCATAATGAAATAGGCCTTGATTTCAGCAGTAAGAATTGAAGTGTACCCCATGTATTGTAAAAGACAAAGGCCTGTTGTGACAGTACTCCTGTTTTGTGTGTAACACATTGTGATGTAAGTACATGAATATATATGTACATAATATAAATTTTAACTGGATAACAATACAGTATGTAATTAACAGTCATGATCATAAATGTACGAACAGAGTTATCAGTATTAAAGGTTGTAGTAGTATGTGACAGATGGAAAACGGTGGTATATACTGTAGGTGGTGTTTAATTTTTTCAATAAAATAATGTACAAGTCCCTATAGACAGAAAATATCACCTTTCCAAAAAACTGCTGTAAAAATATTGTATTAATATTTTTGCCACTTTGAACAAGTCAATCTTTTAGAACTACTGTAGCGTGAAATATACATATGAAATATTAACTATGTTTTGAGGATTTTAATTGTTTAATGGTTTGTTTCATAGCTCCACTGTTTTTATAGGGGGGAAAAAATTGAAATAATTTCCATAAAATACATGTCAAGGAGAATTTAATAGTTGTTATTAGGCCCTGAGCTAGGTCAATGAACTACTTCAGCCTGAAATAATTATTTTTTGAGGATTTTAAGCCTTTAATGGCCAGTTTGTTTACATGGCTCCACTGTTTTTTTTTATAGAAAAAATAAACAGAAAAATTAAATAACTTCCACAAAATTAATTCAAGGAGAATTTGATTGTTCATATTATTGGGTTCTGAGCTTGGTCAATGATTGACAGCAACATTGACTTTGATGCATTGTTATTTATTTATTCTTTTTTGCAGTGCCAGATTTAAAAAAAAAAAACTCACTTTGAGGTCCTGAGGACAAGCCTTTCTAAAACTGCTGTAAAAAATATTATATACATACTGTTCTACATTAAACAAGTTAATCTTTTAAAACTATTCAGCCTGAAATATACATATCAATCATTAATTATATTTTTTGGAATTTAACCCTTTAAATGCCAGTATGTGTACATTGTAGCCCACAAAATGCTTTGCACTGATTTCTCACTTTAGAGGTAGTGATGGTTGAATGAAGCTTCATGAATCTTTTTTTTTTTTTTCTCAGCCCAATAAATGGCGCTTTTTGTTCAACAAAAGGTTTTAATCTCAGTGAACTGCCATTCTGTGAGCCCCTCTCATTAAACCAAGAGCACCATCTAGTGGGCTCAGAAAATAAAGAAGAAGCCTCATGAGGCTTCTTTCAGCCAACACTATATAGAGGCTGAGGGTTGGTTCATATTTGGACGTGTATACACAGGCTGAAGTAAGCAGCCCCATGTAAGCCTGCAGTTCAATAATTTGCCAGTGGGTTATGACCATGCTGGTATTTTTCGAGGCCCCTACATGCTGCAGGATTTACTCAGCTGAAAAAATGAAAATGAAAAATCAACATCCTGAAAAATTATTTCTCCTGTACTGCTGCTCATACTTAAAACTATGGCTGCAGTGAGCACTACAACAATTTTGTTTTGATTCTTGCTAGTCTTCCTTTTGCATGATTAAAGTAGTTTATAATCTTGAGTGCGGCCGTCTAAAAGAAAACACACACACACACACACACACACACACACACACACACACACATGCGCACTCACGCAACCATACACATCTTCTTTTTTAGTCACTCACAATTACCCAACATCAATACCAGCACACACTTCTGGTTATGTAGTCAGGGCACTGTAGAACACAGTGAAAAGATGAAATTTTGCTTTAAAATGTGAAACAATGGCGCCTCCTAGTGGGAAAATATAAAAATTACAAGTTAAAGGCCAGTAGTCCAAAATGAAACCGTAGGAATGCATTAGTTTATGTAAAGAGTAATGTGGGGAAAAAAATGCATTGTTAAGGGTTTTCAATGGGATGGTTTCTGTCTCTAGGCACTAATACGTCAGTTTGTTTGTAGCTCATCCAATTTAGGCTAATGTAGGAATTCAGAGAACAATTCTAAAATTTTTTTTTTTTGTTTTTTTTTTAAAAAAAGAAGAATGTTCTTTGGCAAATTTGAGCTATATTCCTTTACCACAGCCAAAATGTCTTGAAAATAAAAAAACAGAGTGGCACAAATTGTCCTTAGGATCTCCTATTAAAATGAAGATTCTGTTGCTTTAATGGCAGGAAGCAGGCTGATGCATCAGTTGTATTGATCATAGTTACACAGTAGTGCATGAGTGAGTTGCATATCCTTGTTTCTGTGGTGGAGTGACATATCTCACATGTTTAGATACTTCCTGTTTGTGGCACAGGGAGTTACAGATTGCACTAAGTATACATAATGTTGTACGCATCAAAAACACAGCATTTAATTTTTCTGTCAATTAAATCAAAAGAAAGATGTTTGATGAGGCTACTGTGTTGATGAATGTAACATTTCCTCAAAGATATGTATATTCTTTCCTGATGTTTGTTACACTGTTATTGACTTGTACTTGAAATGAGGTTATTTACTGCAACCCTCCAGGTCAATCACTTGGGTTCAGAAACATAAAATTGATAAAATAAATGGAAATACTTTTAAGGTCATTTTTAAAGTAATTTAAAACCTCTTGACCTGTTGAAAGCTTGAGTGTACAACAAATGAATGCAATCATTGTCAAACTGAATTTGAAAAATGTAAAGGGTTCTTATGAAGTGGTGTGAGCTTATATTTTGAAAGTTGTAGACATCCCTATTCATTTGAAATCGTGACCTAGTGGAAGCGTGCTTGATGTCTACCGGCTGCTGTGAGGATATAAGTAACATCAGGCAAACACAAATATATACTAGTTAATGTCAGTGGAGAAACTGAGCAGGACTACATGTATTTAATCATGAGTGCTGCAGCACAGTTGTAGCTACAGATTTGATTCAGATTCTAAATGAGGCAAAAGAGTTTGACCTGGAGATCTTGTATTTACATGTTTTTGCTATCAGGCATTTATTTAGGAAAATGTAGGAATAAGACACATGAGCTGGTCAGTTTGGTCAATGTTATCCTGTCACACACATGCTTGTGTCTGTCAGAGTGAAGCCATTGTTATGCTAATTACACACAGTTGAGTGGAACAGGCAGATGAGGGAGAGACATTTACAATGTCTAGCTCACAGCTGACACATTTGCTCATGTAACTTTTCAGGGGCACTAGCTCATTTCCTGTTAGATTTAGGTTAGTGGTGTCAATGAGTGATTTGTAGGTCTTGAGTTGACAGAGAAGCCAGTTTAGGTTTGATGTTTCTACACCATTCTTCCCGGGCGCAACAGCCATTTTAGTGCAAAAATTGTCAAGAGGTTTTGTGACATGTCACCTTTAAGAGGCACTAACTCATTTCCTGTTAGATTTAGGTCAGTGGTGTAAATGAGTGATTTGTAGGTCTCGTGGAATTGAAGAAGCCAGTTTTGGATTTATCTTTCTACAGCATTCGTACGGGCCGCAGCAGCCATTTTACTGTGTCTATGTGGCATAAAAATTGTACAGAGGTTTTGTGACATGTCACCTTAAACACAGCATAAAATCCAAACTGTTTGAGTAATGACAAAGTTGTTCAGAGAAATTGTTTAGCAGGGCTTGTTCTGTAATGTGTGCAAGTTTGAAACCGATAGGATAAATGGTGTGGGAGGAAATATTTTTTGAGAGAGAGAATTTATGAAAAACCACATCTTACTTCGAAAGGGCAATAGTGCACTTCCTGTTGGATTTAGGTCAGTAGTTACAGCACGTGATTTGTAGGTCTTGATGACACGAACGAGACAGTGTTGGTTTGGTTTTTCTACAGGATTCCTACCGGTTGCAGCGGGCATTTTAGTGTGTCTAGGTGGCACAAAAAAATCATCAGGAGGTTTTGTAAGACATCACCTGGAAGACGCCATAAAATCCAAACCATTCGAGTAATGAAAAAGTTATACAGAATATTTGATTAGGACCAGTTGATCTGTCTTGTGTGTGAGTTTGAAGCCCATCCGATAAACGGTGTAGGAGGAGTTGATTTTTTAAGGAATTTTGAAAAAGGTGAAATCTTACTTTGAAAGGCAAATAGCTCACTTCCTGTTGGGTTGAGGTCATGTTTTTTTTTTCATTTCCTAAAATTTTTCGCCAGTCCTGACATGCGTGCCAATTTTGGTGAGTTTTGGAGCATGTTTAGGGGGTCAAATTCCAGTTTAAAGAGGCGGCGGGAGAAAGAAAGAAATAAAGAATAATAAACGCTACAAAAACAATAGGGTCCTCGCCCTTCAGCCGAGGTCCCTAATAATAATAATAATAATAATAATAAACGTTACAGGAACAAGAGGGACTTCGTCCTTCGGGCTCGGTCCCTAATACTAAAACGCACCAGAAACACACTACAACATTCCATGATTTTAACAAAACTTTTGATAATTTCACTAATTCCATTACTTTTTCAGGCCAGGAAAATGTGATTGTAAAATTCCATGACTTTTCCAGGTTTTCCATGACCCTGGGAACCTTGTATGTATCACTTTTGATGTACACTTTGGCAAATTTTAATAGATAAATGACTCCATCATGAAGTGAGAGCTGGGAAAGTTGCAGGAAATTTTCGCTTACCCAAAGGAATGGCAGAGATCGATATATGTGTCCATGAGAGAGGAGATGGAGGGCAACAAGTCCTGTGCAATAAAATATAAAGTTTATCTAAACATGGTTTATAGTATATGACAGTGATTCTTACAGTGTGTAAAGGTTGCCTCTCTACTCCAGTCTACTTTAGATAAACAAAGTAAAAACAGAAATTCATGATTAAGTCCTATAAAAACACAGCAGCTGGTGTTATGTTAATCTCATTTGTTTTTGTTTTGTTTTTTTCAGGTAGGCCGAGTTAACACAAAGATGAATTCAGCGACGGCTTCCTGAGCACAATCAAAATCACTGATCATGGATTAATGCTTTATGCACATAGAGGTAGGTCTGGGCCATTCATTGAATTTTATATCCAATTACAATTTTGGTTTCCAACGATTACAAAATCAAGATAACTGAGATAAAATGATTATTGTGCTACATTGCATTTCACAGTTATGCTCTCATTTTGTCTTGTGTTACAAACTGCACACCTTTCCTTAACAGAAGCGCACTCAGTATTAAGGGGATATTTTGCTGATTTTCTACCAGCTTTTTATCATAACAACATGGGCCAGTATTAACTTTGACACCTATTTTAGATTTAGGTAGGGCTGGGCGATATGGCCTAAAAAAAAAAAATTCTCTGATTTTTTCACAAAAAACCCGATTCACGATTTAAATCGATTTTTTTCCCCTCCTATTTAAAAAATATATATATATATTTGCAGCCTGGTATCATACCTGGGGTCGAAAACTTTCAGCATGTGAATAAACCCCAGCTTTTCCACAGTAGCCTATATAGAGTGTGCCAGGGCTGACGTCAAAACCCAGAAGTTAAGCATCGCGCTGGTTCCCAGAAGAGAAAGTGAATGTGATTTTTGCATTGCGTTTTGGATTATGTCAGAAAATAAGCTCTGTGGCTAACACAAGTTTATGATACTTACAGGTTTTGTTCAGAGAGATAATCTTCACATATGAACACCTTTCATACCGCATTTGAAGCTTAAATGCGATCACCAGAAGTAAAAAGCTAAGGTTTAACGGACTACATGACTACTCCACGGTCGCATGACTCTTGACGTCACCACCACTAAGCTTTCAACCGATTTTGGCCGCTTTATTTTAAAAACATTGTATAATGGGGAAATTGGACTGTTTAAGATAAATAAGAAGCTGTAATGGCAGACTGCCAGCACTCTCGCCTGTTCGGGGGTGATGACGTTTAATGTCCCCGACAGGGTTTGTAGTCGGAAGTGCTAAAAGTGCTAACGGAGTTCCGAGTTTACTGGCACACTCTATATGAGCACCATATCTCTTGCAATATACATGGCGACTGCATCTGTGATCGCTTTCCACCGGACCCCTTTCTTATCATACGGCGGTGTTTCCCCTACCATCATATTGGATCACAACAGAAGTCATTTAAGGTTACCTTTCCTATAGAACAGGTCTATACCTTGTCCTTTTATTAAACAAACTAAATACCCTTATGTTACAGGCTGAGCCTGATGTGTGTGGCTTGTGTGTGTGTGGAGCTGTGTATGTGTGTAGTTGATGTAGGAGGTATGAGACGTTAGGGCGCCGGGTGTGGTGTGTGACGTCAGACAGATGCACCCCAGGAAGAAAGTGAGGCATATGCGATGTTGTTTACATTGAGCAGCCACAGCGAAGAAGCCTACACAGTTCTGCATGCTGTTTTTGAGTTATTTCCCTCTATGTAAAAGTCAGACACTGATGAGAAAGGCTGTGCATCATCCCTGCAGTGCTGAAAATAAAGTGCTGTTCTTTAACGCAGATGAAGTCCCGTTGTTTATGTGTTGTTGCCACAACGAGCTAACACAAGCTAAAAGAGCTAATGGTCTTTGGAGGTCCCTTTACTACGGTTCGGGGGTCTGCCAGCTTGGCGTTGTTAACGCTTATTTATCTTATTTACACAATGGCATGTCATTTATGTCCCTACACAGTGCACGTCTAAAATCCTCCTCTGCCCTCTGTGTTGCGCACAACGGAGTTCAGCCCTGATGCACACACACACACACACAGGTGAGCACACACACACTCACAGACACAGGTGAGCACACAAAAGCGCTGAAGAACTCGTTCCCTTTCTTGAGAATGAGTTCTTCAGCGCTCACTGCCATGTTGTTTGTGTATCAAGCGTGTGGGGGGGATGGGTGAACCCACTCTGAACTACGGGAGCCCAGCATGGAGCGGCAGTGGCGGATTTTAAATAGAAACTCGATTTTCATTAAAACAAATCGGCCTAAATAACAAATTCGAATTAATCGATAAAATCGATTTATCGCCCAGCCCTATTGTGAGGTTTTGGTGACGTGTGCGCACTGTCCGCCGGTCAGCCAAACTTCCACTTACACCGGCTGCGCTCCGCCTGCGCTGACAGTAGACCTTGTTTCAGCTGGTGAGCTTTTAGCGCACCTTCGGCAAAGCCTTTTGGCATGAAACTGTCACTACGCCAAGCTGGATCTGTCGACACCTCCCCCTGCTGCACCGCCACACCCATCTCAGCACACCTCGGTCTGCTAAACTACCAACGTGAGCGCACCTAGGGTTGCGCTGCTCGAAACTAGCTCTGCGTGGTGTTCGCCGGGAAACTAGAGGCCTTAGTCTTAATGTTGAGACAAAAATCTTATTTTTTTTACTTTTTTTGACTGTTTACTTACAACACAGCTACACTCACAGATAACTGAGCCTCCTACCTGTCTGTCAAACAGCATCAAACCCATAAACCTTCTTTAGACAGGGAATCAGCTGTGAAGTCCGGCAGTCCGTTCAGTGGCTAACAGCCACCACTGCAACTAACCGTCTCCACAAATCCATCCAGCAGCTCCACCATCCACAATCAGACAACCACAGCTGATTATTTACTGCTGAATTACAGCTCACAGCATGCACCAACGGCAGACGCTGCTCCACTGTGAGTGTTTTTACTGGCTAGTGAAACATCTTGGCCAGACTATTTTCTAGAGTTTACCAGCCTGAAACTTGTGCGGCACTTAAAGATAACTTCAAGCATGGTCTTTCTTGCCTTTCAATGTTCAATAGTCCACCATTAACATTTTCGTCACGTCTTGTCTCATCAACAAAAATGAAACAAAGATTTTATCTTAGTTTTTATTATTAAGGTCTGTTTTTAGCTTGTTATGTCCTCGTTTTTGTCAGGGAAAAAGGTTGTTGATGAAAAATTTTCGTTTGAGCGCTGCTTAGGCGCAGAGAGACAGTATTTTGTGGTGATCCCATCATTGCATCTTGCCAGTAAAGAGCTAAAAATAGCATGTTCCCCCAGGTGTTGCGTTTCCATCACTGCCAATCAGAGCTGGAGCTGATAAACACCCATGACTATGCAGAGTCATTTGATGTGGGTGTGAATGCCGACTGTAACCTTTCCCATTACATTAAACAGCCAGATGTTAGTGGCCGTTTGTAAGGTTTTTTTTTAATGCAGTAGAGACAACATCCTTTTAGTATGCAGTTTAAAACACTGATTCACTGTGCAGCAGAGGTGTGCCAAAATAAAGCCCCTTTTCCATTGCACAAAAAAACACACACTAACATCTGGCTTTTAATGTAATGAGAAAGGTTACAATTAGCATTCACACCAGGGTCAAATGACTCTGCAGTAGTCACAGTTATTTATCAGCTCCAGCAGTGATTGACTGTGTTGGAAGCACAACACCGGGTGATGCGGGTCAATGACACAGCACCACAGAGTAACGTCTGTCTCAACCCAAACAGCGCTCAAACATTGATCCATATTATAAGAGAGACTGAATAAGTAAGAGATACATATAAAAAGAAGTAACTGCTGTAAAGTTTTCACAGGCCTCCATGCTGCTTTTTACTGTTTACTAGTCTATTCTCTGGCCTGTCCGTGACATCAAACATGACACACCAAAAAAACCCCACACATACTCAAACACAAACATACTCATCTGCTGTAAAGCTGTGTACACAGCTCTGCTCTACTGACAATTGGGAGTCCCATGTTAAGTCCATGTCCATGACGTTCACCAAATTTTAGTTGGTGCAGCTGGCATAGTAGCCTGCATTTACAGAAATAATTACATGTTTTTATTATTATCATTATTATTATTTATCAATTTTAAGTAACCTTTCATGGGTCTCGTGTGTCTTGGTGTGTTTGTGACACAGTTTTTGTCAGCCACAGCAGAGTGTGAATGTAATTATCTGAGGTATCAATGACAGTTGGATTGATTCAGTATGTCTGGTGTCAGGTATGGAGATCACACTTATTATGGCATAATATTTAATCTTTGGGCTTGGGAAGGATTTTAAGTCATTCAAAGTGAAGTCACAAGTCTTTGGTGTTTAAGTCAAAGTTGAGGACAAGTTTTTCTTGATTTGTCTAAAGTCATCAGATTCTTTCTCAAGTCATCATGTGACTCAAGTCCACATATTTGCCATGCAAAAATCCCTTACTGCATCACACTGTGATATTGATTTAAAACTAATGACAAATTTTCAATAATCTATACATAATCATTTTTGATTGTTCAGTCTTTAAAATCTCTCAAAATAGCATAAAATGTTCATCATAGATTCTGAGAGCCCAAGTTGATATCTTCAGGTTCCTATGAATATTTTTAATGAAATATATAACACAGAAAGGCAGCAAATCTTCACATCTGAGAAATTACAACAAGTATTTACCGTTTTTACAAAATTTTAAATTGTTGCAAATTCATGTCTATTGACAAATTTGTTAATCAAATAATTGTTTCAGAGCTAACCAAAAACATCTTTACACTCTGACAAGGACAATGTTTTATCTGAAACCTTCATTAGACCTGTGTTTGGAATATCAGTGATCTGTGTGCACTCACATAATCCTGAGCTGCTCCTAAGTGATCGTGTTAATTTTGTTGACAAAAACTATGATGAAAACCTTTTCTCCATGACAAAAACAAGACGATGACAAGCTAAAAATAAATCTTGACAATAAAAACTAAGATGAAATCAATGATTTATTTTCATTGATGCGAAGACATGTGACACAAATGCTGGTGGTGAACTATACGACATTGAGAGCTGATCCGTGCTTGCATTTATCTTCAAATGCTGCATGAGCGGCAGGCTGGTAAACTCCAGTAAATAGTCTGCACCAGGATGTTTCACAAGCCACCAAAAACATACACTGGAGCAACGCCAGCTGTTGGTGCGAGTTATGAGCTGAAATTCAGCAGTAAATAATCAGCCGTGTGCAGGGCTGCCCCTCCCTAAATACAGAACACGTGCTGTGCATAGGGCCTCATCTTCCATGGGGGGCCACATTTTGCATGAGGGGACGCATTTGCGCAATGGATGCGCCTATGCGCTACCGTGAGGCACGCGTAGAATCAGCTCGAGGAAGGAGAGAAGAGACCTGGAATCTGACCGCGCATGCGTTGCTGCAATGACTGACAGCACTCGACATCTGACCAATCATTGGGGTGCACCGGCAGGCACTTGCAGAGCTGCAGCAGATGAAGAGTTGTTGACATGTTGTCCAAAAGACATCATGAGTCAGGAGCGAGCAAGAGGGAAAAAAAAGGCAAAACAAGAGGAAGCTCGTGCTTCACTTGAAGGTGGGCATGTTGTTGAAATAAAACTTTGTGACACAAACAGCTAAGCTGCTACTCATTAGATAGGAATCTCTGTCTCCAGTCTAGTCTAGTCTAGTCCAGCGGCCCTGATTAACATTTAGTTTATAGCCTGTCAATTTATGTTGTTAACGTAAGTTTTTGACTATTTTTATGAAGGTAAATGTCGCCATCTGTTGGTGAATTTAATTCACCAACAGATGGCTTTTGAGGAGACAGAGAAATACTGATTGAAATGAGTGTGTAACTGATGCATTTGTTGACAGAAGGAACTAAACTTGAATGTAAAGTTTGAAATATCAGTCTGTTTGATTCTGAATTAGTATGTTTTCTTAGGACTGTAGTCTGTACATAACAATAATAATAATATAACAACAATAATGATAATAATAATAATAATAATAATAATAATAATGATAGATTGTGGTTTGTTAGTTGCAGAGGTGGCTGTTAGCAATTAGCTCCGCTTGTTAGCCGCTGAACGGCAGCAGAGCAAGCAGCCACCGGCTGCTGGACTTCAGATAAGTTGATCCCTGCAGGACTCCACTCAGCCGAGACTCGAGAAGGTTTATGGTTTGATGCTGTTTGACAGGTAGGCAGGAGGCTCAGTTATCTGTGAGTGTCGCTGTGTTGTCAGCAAACAATCTGAACTCAGATCAGTTTTCTCAGACAGAGATGAAAGTTTAGTTTTTATCACCAACTCTGTGAGAGGACACGAGTTTAAACCTCCAGACTAACATGGTACAGATGAAGAAAGAATTCAGGCTTTAATGAAGTTATCTTCCTGCTTCTGAACAGTGAGAAGTCAGAGTTTACAGTGAACTTGGGTATAGTGTTGTCACGATACCAAAATCTTTGTTTTGGTATCCATACCAATATCAATTTCGATACTTTTCGGTACTTTTCTTAAGGAAAAGTCCTTTTGGCTACAAACCTTTAGAACAATAAATAGTAGGGGTGTAACGGGGCCAAAAAAATCATGGTTTGGTAAGTACCTCGGTACGGACGTCACGGTTTGGTTGTTCAAATGTTTCACCAAGTTTGTGTTGTCTTGTATTGTCTCCCTTTGCGAGGCAGACTTTCTCTTTTTTTTTTCACATGTGCCAGCTGCGAATGTTGATACAGGTGTTGTCATACACACCACTTGTGCAATCTGTGCTCCAATAGGAACAAGAAAGGCATTTGTGTGCATAAATGAGTAAAATAAATTAACTAAATTAATGAATTGAATCAATTTCATGTACCGGTATTTTCCAAATGCAGTATAGTACCGTTTGGAATACTCTAGTACCGTGGTACTATTTTAGTACCGGTATACCGTGCAACACTACCTGGGTACAAATCCTAGTTTTCTCAGATTAGTAATTTGTGGTGTCAAAGTTTTTGAGAGCATAATTAGAGAGATGTTGAGCTTTTCAAATGATGATCAGTAAGTGTGCTTGTAAATCAGCCCTTAAACCTATCAAAAACTGCTGGAGAAATGAGAAATATGTGTGCAGAAAGTATTTGTAGTTGTACAAAAAAAAATGCCTAAATGAATTTTTTAATACAACCTGTCACCTTGATTCTAATTTCTGATACATGAATTAGCCTAACTGGATCAGTTTAAGCATAATGACTGAAAGTTAACTATAACGTTTACATTTTTGTCCACTAAAAATGTGAAGGATTAAAATGGATGTAAATTGTCAGAAGTAACACTGCTAAGTGATGACAGCAGTTGAGTTACAGGTTTTAGTCAGAGTCATCTGCTTTGTAAAAGAGTCAGGATCACAAACGACATTAATAACACTTCTGTGACCGGATTAAACCAGTGTGACTAATGAAACTTCAATCTATCAGCTGTTAAAATCAGCTAGCCTGCACTGTGAAAGGCCTACCAGAAAAAAATAGCCTACCAGGTAAATAGGTTACTACTGAATTAACTTCGTGTGAGTTTTATCTGCTGTTACATCTAAGAAATAAATTTGATATTTTTAGGACTACTGTCGACAAATTAAATAAAGAAAGTTCGCACGGTTCAAAGAACAGATGAGGGGTGAAGTTAATGAAGATGCAGCCTACCTGTGAGAGCTCGGGTCCGTCTTGTGTTTAAGTCTGTTCGATAGGTGTGTTCTTCTTCTCCAGCGCACTTTTGGATATATTTCTCTACATGTATCGCTGCTGTTACAGCAGTCTTTCCTGTAGCGCCTCCCTCCGAAAGGATAAGGAAAACTCCAGCCTTGGACCAAGACGTTAATTGCATGAACGTCTTGAAAAAGAACCCCATTTTTCGTTTGGGGGTTCCCGGTCTAGACCGATTCACGTCTCCATAAACGTTCAAATCAAACATGTAATGTACTCACCTCATAGGCACAGATGTTAGGAAGGTGTACGGGGGTTTGTATATCCGCTATTGTTCAATAAACACGCATTTTATCTCGGGATGTCTTGAAATTTTCTTCACCCCTTCTTCGTCCTGCAATGAATGAGTGCACCGGCTTTCTACTGCGCCCCTATAGCGGTTGGGAGGTGTATTGCACATTGGTACAACTCCCAACCGCTATAGGGGCGCTGTGTGTTATTGAACAATAACTGATATACAAACACACGGCAACCCCCGTACACCTTCCTAACATCTGTGCCTATGAGGTGAGTACATTACATGTTTGATTTGAACGTTTATGGAGACGTGAATCGGTCTAGACCGGGAACCCCCAAACGAAAAACGGGGTTCGTTTTCAAGACGTTCATGCAATGAACTGTCGGACACTAATGATTTCTACTAGCCTGTTCCAGACCATAGACCCCGCCCACTCAACTGAGTAGGCTTGCATCTCTGGTCTGGCATACAGCAATGAATTTGCAATTTATCTCGTCCAAACAATGGACGGACCAATGAACGCCGGGGGTGGGGGCGGGTCTAGCAATTAGCAAATCAGCGCCACACTGATGTCAAGCTGTACGCTGGTGGGTAACAGGTGAGGATAGCAACAATGGCAACGGCTACAGATCCTACAGACCACATTAACTATGCTATTGAGGTATTTCGCCGCTACTCACATTAATGGAGGACCAAATTAAGGAAGCTGCTAAACTGGATTTAACGGTGATGCAGCTGGGCGTGCATGACGACGGAGACATTTTAAACGGGCAATGCTCGCTTGTTTTTGGCACCCCCAAGGCATGGATACTAATGACGTCAGATTCTGGGTGAGTTGTTGATCTCTACTGATTGGTTAGGGAAAAATCAAATTCCCTCCCTCTTGTAAATCGCCTTCAATGGAGCCTGAGTGTCAGACTGAAGGTTCTGGGAGCTTCAGTCTGACACTCAGGCTAGATTTCTACCACAAAGTGCGATTGAAAACCGTCTAATCTTCTGTGTTGGATTCATCACTGGTGATAAATTATCTGAAGTCTGTAGTTTATGAACATTTCATCGATGTTACTACTATTGGTACTGGTACAAATAACATTCCCATGATATGTTTGGTCCTGAAATTTACATGGTTTCCCAAATTAATAGTCTCTCAATATTTCAGGTGGAGAACTCTAATGTTCTTCGCTGTTTTTCAGCATTTCAGACAATTATGGGTTAAGCCAAAACAGGTGCCAGTAACTGCATTTGATTTATAGATCTCTAGAAATACTGTTACACAGTGAATATATAAAGATAGAATAATCCTTCATTAGTTCCACAATTGGGAAATTTGCAACAGTATAGCAGCAGACGAATAGCCTACAGGAAGCATCAGTAGAAAAAAACAGCAAGCAATATATAAGAAGGGTAGGCCTATGTATCAATAAAAAGAAACACTCAGATTTGTATAATACGTGAATTGTACAAAACAAAATAAGCAATCAATATGAAAACATAAAGCAATACAATAAGAAAGCGGCAGTACGAGGCAAAATGTGATAAACAGACTGAATGACTGATTTCCCTGATGGAAGTATAGATATTTAACAACTGATATTGCACCTGAGTGACAATTGTAAACAGTAAAAACAACAGCAAAATACAATAAACAGACACACTGAATGGCAGAATTTACTTTATTGCAATATCATGTGTAGATATTTAACAGTTGGTAAACATATTGTTCATGAGTGATGATTAGTTGTCCATAGTTTAAGTAGGTGCAGTCCCAGTGGCAGATGGTTGAAATGGGCCTATTGTGCACATAACGTCTCATCACAGAGACATAACACAAAATTTTGATTGATTACTTTTTAATGGGTGTATTTTTTTTCTTTTAAAATTTTTAGAAAAAAAACAAAACTTAAAGGCAAATCACATGACATACAGGTAACTAAATAAAAATGTCAGTAACACTTACTATGTAGACCACATCTATAGTGTGTATCATAGTGTGTAATAGTGAATTCTAATGCATTCAAAGTATTTTAAGACTACACTCATAATGTCAAATATATTGTGGTTAATCTTGAGTAGGCATAAATTACAAGTTGGCTGATGGGGCTTATGACACATCATGACTACCTATACTCACCTATACACACTTTGACAATCAACTGTAGTAAGGATTCATCACATGTAATGATATTCAATGCAGTATTAAGTTATTATTGTACATGTCAAGTAAGCTAAAGTGAAGAACACATTGATGCATCTATGATGATAGATGCTTCATCATAGCATTACACCATTCTGCAAACTCTCACCACACCCAGTGGCACCCATATGATATGGTATAATTGTAAGGGCCCATTTGAACATTTAGATTTTTTTTAAAATAGGAAATTATTAACCTCTCATCATGAACAATAGATTTTACTTAGAATTAGGTAACTAATACTAATGGTTGTTTTTTCTTTTCTTGTTTTTGGCAAAAAAGTAAACATCCAGAGATCCTCTATATTGCCCCTCCCCCCTGTATTTTAATGATTGGTATTTTCTGGGATAAATGGTAATTGTTAGGAAAGTGGATTGAGGAGAGTTGGTGGAGCTGAGCATCATGTCTCAGCTTCTAAAGGAAAAATCTGGGTACCAAAACGGAAAAGAAAGACAAGTGAGAGAAAGGAAAGGGCGACTATATGTCACCCAGTTCTTTGCAAAGAAAGGTGGGTCAACCCTGAGTGGTGGAAATATACCTAAATCCATCCATCCATCCATCCATCCATCCATCCATTCTGGGGTGTTACCAGGCCAGGTGAGATATAGAATTCCTCCGGCATGTTCTGGGTCTGCCCTGGCCAAATTACATGTCAGCTGATGGGAACTTTGATGGTAACCAAGTTTTGGTTATGATGTTGTTATCAGTGGTGGAAGAAGTACTCAATTTTTTTTTACCTGAGTAATAGAAATACCAATAAAAAATGTAATCAAATTTTTGGGGGAACTAAGGAACGAGGAGAGCAGTATTCTATTAAATGACATGTCAGGTGATGGTAACTCAAGTTTTGGTTATGATGTTATCAGTAGTGGAAGAGTGCTCAGAATTTTATCTGCAAATCACTAAAATTGCAGGAACCTATCACAATTAATGATTTTAAAACTCAGCTTAAAGACTTTATAATGTGTAAATGTTTTACTGCATGTGTATTTTATCATCATCACTAGGGTTGGGATCCGGATCCGGTTATTTTTGGAACCGGGTCCAAAGTTCCAGTTCTGGAACCGGTTCCACCACATTTGGTTCCTGCAAACGATTCCTAGATTGTAAAAAAAACAACAACCAAAACGTCACGTGCATTTCCATTAGAGTGCGGCACAGGCCACATATTTCTGTCCGAACTCGACCAAGCCCGACATTATCTAATCACTAAAGCACTGAGTTTGTGTCACACAGTTGTCATGGTTACAGGCTATTTAACAGGCCGGGCGTGCGCCGGGTGCTCAGCAGAGAGGGAGACCTCCGTGTTTGAGACGGGAGCGGGCAGCGGGAGTGGGCGGCAGGAGTGGGCAGCAGGAGGTCCGACGCTTCCAGCAAGGGGAGAGGTAGAAATATAATAAAATAAGATAAAATAGGAGACACCTGTCTCCCTCTTTTATTTAATTTTAAGCGTTTAATCAAGGCGGAGGCTGGCGGCGGAGGCTGGCGGCGGGAGGTCCGCTTCCAGCGAGGGGAGCGGTATAAACAAACAGCCAATGTGTGTGTGTGTTCTGTTCAGGTGTTGTCATGTAAATAACAGTGCCCAAGCATGAATGTAAGTTTTTTTTATTACATTGTTGTGGTTAACATTGTGTTGATTTTTATTTTATTTATTTATTTTATTTTGATTCCCCCCTATGTTAATCACTTATTGATGCTGTTTTTGAAGTATGAATAAGTCAATAAGTAATTTATTCCATTGAAATATCATTGATGTATTATAGAAAAGTGATTTATCTTTTCATAAATGACAAAAGGCACATCTGCCTCATTTTCGTTGTGGTATCGTGATACTACTCAGAACCATGCTATTTTCATTGGTATCGCACAGTGGGTCCCAATTTTGGTACCGTGACAACACTAATCTGGAGGGGGTTCATCTGCAAAAACTAATGAAAAACTAAACAATGATATTCGGTATTCGGTACTCGGTATTCAGCCAAGCGTTTAATAATATTTGGCTTCGGCTTCGGCCACAAATTTTCATTTCAGTGCATCCCTAGTGTTTATTATATACTTTTTTAAGTATAGCAAGTATATCCTCCTCCTCCCCCTTCCCCCACCGGACTGTATTTGTAGGTCATAACCCCTCCATAGGACTCTGGGCCTTTCTCTCTTTTTTCTCATGTCTGTGCTTTCTTCTTTATGTGTGTCTTATTATGTTTTGTTCTTCAATGCTGCCATTTTGGCCAGGCCTTGCTTGTAAAAGAGATCATTTGATCTCAAGCAAATCTGCCTGGTAAAATAAAGGTTAAATAAAAAAATAAAGAAATGTCATAACCCGGTTCACAGGCAATGACAAAAGCGGAGAGACACAGCGCGAACTCAAATACAAAAGTATATTTATTTAAATAAGTAATAAAAATGAGCTGACATTGAAAATCAGGGAGAAGCTGGAAACCCGACACCCCACCTTATGTGAATGCAGCATTACATACTATTCCCACTAGCACCATAACTGAGACTAATCAGCTGATATACACTACTGCAACAGTGATCTTTGAGATGCTTGGCAACAAGATGAAATTATGAGCCACAAAGAGCTTTCCCCCCCCATGAAGAGGGAGGCTGGAGGCCAGGATCAAAGCAACACAGAGAGAAGTTAGTCAACTCTCAGAGAAAGGTGTGGGATAGGATAGGGGTGGGGTAGGGTATCTGTCAATACCTGAGGCTTGGAGACTGCAAAGCAAAGGCTCACAGCTCTGGCTATCCGCCTGAAGAGATACACAGGAGAAGCAGAAACCAGGAGAAAAAATACCATCCAAAGTGTCCTCTCTCTGGCAAGGTAACAACACGAAAACAGATCAACACAGGGCTGAAACTGAACAATACTGGAAGAGAAGGAGGTATCACATAACACTGATGCTAAGTGGCTAGTAGATCTAAGAGCATACCACAGCAATCTCCCGATACGAGAGCCAGTTACCCTTACAACACTAGATATCCAAAAAAAGAGTATCAGGTATAGGGCTGTCAACGAATATTCTAAATTCGAATTTAAATTTTAATTTGAAAAAACAAATGGACCTTCGAATGTGAAAATTGATATTCGATTGTGGAGGAAAAAAACACTACCGCAGCTGTCCTCTTTGCGAGTGGGAGGTGGGAGCGGCCACGGAGCTGCGCGGCATGGCGCAGCCGGTGTGGATGACACAAATTCGAATGGTTCGAACCTATGACTTATTTTTAGAACGAATATTCAAACGTCATTTTTGAGTGATTTTGACAGCCCTAATCAGGTATGAAGAGCTGGACAGCCCCAGACCCTGACATGATCCACACCTATTGGCTAAAGAAACTAACTGCACTCTATGAACGCTGGCAGCCCAAATGAACCAGCTGCTGATGGATGGGACCCATCCAGAGTGGTGGACCCAAGGACTGACAGTTCTGATCATGAAGGATCCCCAGAAGGGTGCGGTCCCATCCAACTACCCGCCAATAACTTGCCTCTGTACAACATGGAAGCTCCTGTCAGCCACCATAGCAGCTAAGATGACTAGGCACATGGCCCAATACATGAGCAAGGCCCAGAGAGGAATTGGTAGTGATACAAGGGGAGCCAAGCACCAGCTACTGGTCGATAGAGCATTCACCCAAGAATGCAAGACCAGGCAGACCGACCTGTGCACTGCCTGGATTGACCACAAGAAAGTGTACGACTCAGTGCCACACACATGAATACTGGAATGCTTGGAAATGTACAACATGAACAGGCAGCGCTGCCGCTGACCAAATTGGGGCCCTAAGCGAAATTTTATTTGGAGGCCCCATCCCAAATGTATCATAGGTGCAAAATGACCGTACAACAACTTGCCATTTAACTTGAGAACCTTTATTGGCAATAACAAATGAACTGTAGATACAGTAGTTTGGCTGTATGAGTCAAATAAAATAAAAAATTCAACCTGAAATAAATAAATAAATAAATAAATATTAAATAAAAATAACTTCAAACTGAAATAAATAAACAAATCTGAGTCACAAATAGCCATCAATTACTCATCAAAAGAAAGTAACTTCCACCACCTCAATCCCCCACCCTTGATTAAACACTGAAAATAAAATAAAAGAGGGAGACAGGTTTTTCCTATTTAATCTTATTTTGTTATATTCCTCCCTCTCCCCTCTCTGGAGGTGTCCGATCTCCCTCAGCCCTCAGCCTCTCCCACCTTAATTAAACACTGAAAACAGAAATGAAATACAGAGACATTCTTTTCTATTTTCATCTTATTTAGCTATATTTCTCCCTCTCCCCTCTCTGGGAGCATCCGCCCTCCCGTCCCCACACATACTCCTGAGGCTCTTTTGGACGACATGTTGACAATTCTTCACGTGCTGCAGCTCTGCAAGGGCCTGCCGGCGCACCCCTCGTATTGTTCAGATGTCGAGTGCTGTCAATCATTGCAGCGACACATGGGCGGTCAGGTCTCTTCTCCCCTTCCTCGAGCTGATTTTACGCATGCCTCACAGTAGCGCATGTGCGCATCCATTTTGCATATGCGCAAATGCGTCCCCTTGCGCAAAATGTGGTTCCCCATGGAAGATGAGGCCCTACGCACAGCGCGTGTTCTGCGTTTAGGGAGGGGCGGCCCTGTGAACAGGACACTAATTCTTTCATCAAGAATTCAATGGGGCTGTGGAAAACGACTTTGGAGGCCAACTCAAAGCCAGTTGCACAAATTACCATCAAGCCCGGCATATACCAAGGTTATGCACTGACCCCGCTACTGGTCAGCATAGGCCTGAACCCCCTCAGCTAACTCATCATAAAGAGTGGTTACGGATACCAGTTCCAAAGTGAGTAACCATCAAGTCACCTCCTCTACATGGATGACATCAAGCTGTATGCCAGGAATGAGCGAGACACTGACTCACTGATCCACCTCACCAGCAATGACATCAAAATGTCATTTGGACTAGATAAGTGTGGTCGGATGGTGTCAAAGAGAGGGAAGATGATCAGAACTGAAGGAGTTGAACTACCACAGGGCAGCACTGCAGATGTTCAGGACAGCTACAAATACCTTGGGGTCCTACAGACAAATGGGAAGCATGAGGAGGACGCAAGGAAGTTAGCCACAGCCAAATACCTACACACTGACTGTTTTTCACTGTGGGTTTTATTGTTATTATTGTGATGTACTGTATTGTTTTTATGTATTGTACTATTCATTCTGTGTTGTTTTAAATGGTCTGCCCTGACTGCAAGAAAAGTTTCCCTTTTGGGACAATAAAGTTACCTGACCAGAGTAAAGCAGGTCCTGAAAAGTCAAAAAATGGAAAGAACAACATCAGAGCCATCGACATGTACACCCATGCCAGTCATCAGATACCCCCTTGGTATAATAAGTTGGCCAAAGTAGGAGATAGAGATCACTGATATCAAGACAAGGGAGCTTCTCACAGTGCATGGACGGTTTCATCACAATTCCAGCACCCTGAGACTTTCCACTAAGGGCTGGATCTACTAAAGGTTTGTGTATATAAAAACGTCTGCTAACTCATTGCACGCACAAAAAAATGTACAACCTGATTTACTAACAGTGCGCATTAAGGGTTGCGTCTTTCAAAAGTGCAAAAGAGCGCGTCTGCATCCAGTTAGTACGTTTGCTGCAATGAATATGCAATATGGGGTGTTTACATGCAATTGTGCTGGGAGGAGAAAACATAATATATAAATTTAGCACACACAAAGTGATTTATCAAACCTGAAAGCAATTTTGCTCATAGAAACTGTGTCTATATTTAACACGTATCAAAGGGGGTTGCAAACGGTTTGTATGCGTAATTGCACACACGTGGCTGCGGTTATTGTTGCAAGGAGGAGACATCGAAACAATGAAAGAAGACGTAGAGAATACATTTTTTACCCTTGTGTGGAGCAAGCAACACAGGCTGGAGCAGAATGCCATGCTGGTGGAGAACTCCTCCTCTCTGACATACTGACGCCCGGATTCCACGGGCAAACGTAAGCGTCACGTCAGCGTAGCGTTGCGGCGTATTCATTTGGGCTCCACTGACGGCGTACGGAAGCGACACGTAGAGAAGCCAGCGGGGTTGTTTACCGTCTGCTGAGCCGAGAGGCTGCATGTAGGCTGCATGAAATGGGTAAGTTAAAGCATTTTCCACCCCCAACAACAAGCAGGTAGGAGCCACCCACTCTGTTCCTACCCAGCAACAAGCAGGTAGCAAACTCCACACACCTCGCATGAGTGCTTTTCCACCCCTCGGATCGGCTTCATTGCCTGCATAGGCCTATTGACTTTTTTATTTTATTTTTTTTATGCAGGGTTCCATAGAATACAATAAACAGTTTCAACTGTATTAAAGTACATAGTTTAAACGGTAGGATTTACTCATTTAAAAACACATTGTGCTTGTTTAGCACACTATTTCATGTAGTTTTTATCTGCTGGAGGGTTGCGTAGGAGAGTGTAGCGTGACAAAAATAGAAGAGACGCGTAAAATAGAGAGTTGTCACGTGACAGACGGGGGTTGTTGCGCCACTTCTGTTGCCGGTGGAGCTGCTGTAATTGATTAACAGGGGGGCGAGCTGCTACGGGACTCGCGCTGCAGACGTGTCGCGCCGCTGACGTGCCCGGTGGAGCCCGGCCGTAACACACACACACACACACACACACACACACACACACACGGTCCCCTGGTTAATTATGCAATCTGTGTAAAACAACTGTGAGACATAAAAATATAATTCTAAATTTGGGAATTTAAGATCTCCTTCATTTCTTGGATTTTGAAGAAGAATTCTACTCAACCAATGTGCTTTATTAGACCAGACAAAAGAGGTGTGTAAGGCAGTCGGATAAAGAAATGTTTTGGGGGGATTAATGATATAGTTTGAAATATAAAAGAAATTAAGGCAACCATATCATTTTAAACAGACGTATCCATCCAGTTAAGTTTATGGGCAAATTTAACCATTAGTCAATACTCTTTTTTAATTTGTCAATTAAAGAAATAAAGTTATCCTTGTACAGTTGTGTTTTTTCAGAGCTTTTATTGCAGCCTAGGTATTTTATCTTTTTTTCCATGTAAAATTCTTAAAATCTTGAATACAAGTTCCTTTGTTAATCTGCATCAAGTCAGTGTTTCAGTATTCATTTTATAACCTAATAATTTAGAGAAATCCTCTATGATCTCCATAACCTTTGGAAGATTTGTTTGCATTATTATTAACATTTCAAAATAATGAACTACTAGTCCATACCCATTGGTAGCTTTGTCACCTTATGCCAATCCTCAATGCCTATGTGCAGTTTCACATTGATTGACCAGGTCAGTGAGTAGAAAAACGGGGGACAGACAGAATGACTGACTGACAGAATGACCATGACATACCAAAAATTTGAAAAAAACAACAACAAACATTCGGCCACAGGGGGAGCCACAGCGATCGGTTGCATTTTAGCCATTTTTGTTTTTCTTTCATACACTTTATTTAATTGCATACTTCTTACATACATAGAGATAGTAATTCAAACATCTTTTCAATAGTTCATTCCATAGAGGTAGAAAGACACATAATAATAAATAAGCTAAAAAAAAAACAACAAAACACACACATAAAGAAAAAAGACAAAAACTAAAAATAAAATAAAATAAAATAAAGAAAAAATGAATAAATAAGATAAAAATACAAGAAAGCAATACTAATGTAGTACTTTACCCCGTGAAATTATTTTTGTAATTCACATGATTACAGTATTCACTCCATTTTCTCCAATATAGCTTTGGTTTCTTATTGTATATGTAATCTTTTCCATGATGTGTACTTGACTAATCAAGTCCCTCCATGCCTGTATTTGAGGCTTATGTGTTTGATACCAGTTGCAAATGAAAAGTTTCAATTCATTTTAGCCATTTTTAAGCATTTTTCTGTTGTTATAGTGCCACCCAGTTGCCAATTAGAGTTAAATTTCTTCAGTCACTTTGAGGCGTCCTGTTCTACATATCTACCAAGTTTAGTAAAAATCGATATGGCGGCTAGGCCTAGATAAAAAATTACTCTCTAGTGCCCCCATTTTGTTTGATCGGGCCAATAATGGAGGGGTCCCCTCAGATTATGTATGGTCATATGCCTACAAAGTTGCGTGGTGATCGGTGAAACCCTTGAGATGTTATACACCTTTAGGTGATGAGCCATGCCCTCCGCAATATTCATTGCCTTGTAGAAGCTCAGTTTTAGTAAGTTTTCCAACTTTTGCCAAGAGGTAACTTTAGATATTGGTCCCTAGATTATGTTCACCGTGTTTCATGCAGATTGGTCAAACTTACTAGGAAGAGATCGATTTTAAGTGTTGTTCAAAAAATTCAAAATGGCAGAAAATCTATATAACCGGAAGTTATGGGTTTGTAGTAGTGTAATGTACTCATTTACTGTAGTGTTTATGCTGTACCTTTAAGTTAACCTTTAAAGATACGCGTTAAAGCAATGTACTCTTACAGTTGTACACTTACAGTCACACACTGGTTTATTATTTCATGTATTTTCATGACACACACACTCATTGAGCACTTGAGAACTGGAAAGTACCTAGGATTCACTGTGCATCATTTAAAAAAAAAAAAAAAAAAATAGCATGAGGATGAGCTCAGACATATTGGTGGAAAGTTAGGGGAATTCCAGCTTGGCCTAATATGGCCTGGAAATAGGCGGCGGGTTCAGATTGCCTGAGAAAAGCCTTACACGGTTAAAACTGGCTCCAAGGGAAAAAGGGAAAGCTGGGACACCATTATGTATAAGCTCAAGTGGGTAGGCTGACTTCAAGGGAAGAATGGAGAGCTGTGACACCGTTATGTTCAGCTCAAGTGGGTAGGATTAAAGAAAAAAGGTGGAGACTCAACAGAATCTTCACCAGCTTTAAAAGGGGGATGCACAGAAGGAGAAACTTCAGTCCTGCTCCGGAGCTTGACTCACGAGTTGTATTGTGCTGTTGCCTGTGTGCACATTAAACTCAGTTGCACCTGATTCTACGTGTCTCCAGTGATTCTTTGACCTCTGAGTATTTGAGTTATAGACACTTACTTACTTACACAAAGTAAGTTTGTTCAGGAAGTAGCAAACAAGGTCGCGAGCCTTCTGGCCCAGCTCCGGGCCTTGAATTCTGCTTCTACAGGTTCTTGAGAGAAATTTATTCCTCATGAGGCATCTCTGTGCAAAGTTTCATGTCTCTACGACATACGGGGCATGAGATATGCCCATTCAAAGTTTACAATTTCAATCGGTTGCTATAGCGCCCCCCCTTTGGCCAGCTGATGTAATATTGCTTCATTCGCATCCTCCCATTACCCCCTACCACTGTGCCAGATTTCACATGGCAGTGTTTCCCACAGGACAGGAATCTATTCGTGGTGGTGTGGTCCTGGTAGGGGGGGGGATATTAAAAATATTTTTCAATACTCATCTGTGTGAAGAAGTGAACATCCAACGTCAGAGTTAATTACTAAAGAGCAGAACCACACGGCCAGGCTCCACCGGCTGCAAACCTACGTCACGTCAGCGTAGCGTCGCGGCGTATTCATTTGGGCTCCACTGACTGCGTATGGAAGCGACACGTAGAGACGCCAGCGGGGTTGTTTACTGTTTGCCAAGCCGAGAGGCTGCATGTAGGCTTCATGAAATGTTAAAGCATTTTCCACCTAAATTATTACATATATTTGAGTTATCTACAAGTTTACTGTACTGTTTGTCATCTACTCGCTTTCAAATGTCCGCCACGGACATTTACACAATGTCACGGATAAACATGGGTAAATGCATGGAAAAAATCATCACATATCACCTCTGATAATGGTTTATTCATTTAAAAACACATTGTGCTCATTTAGCACACTGTTTCATATAGTTTTTATCTGCTGGAGGGTCACGTAGGGGAGCATAGCGCGACAAAAATAGAAGAGCCGCGTAAAATAGAGAGTTGTCGCGCGACAGACGGGGGTTGTCGGTTGCCAGTGGAGCCGCTGTAATTGATTAACAGGGTGGTGAGCTGCTACGGGACTCGTGCTGCAGTTAACACTACTAACAGCGTGAGTTAATGTCTCTGCACATGTTGAGCTTCCACCTATGTTAATACAGACACAGGCTAATAAAACAGCTAATATAACATGATGAGTTGTTTGGACCACTTTTGGACTTGTTTGCCCACATATTTGTACCGAGAGGTCTTTGGATCCGTTCTGCTACTACGTCTGTTTCTTCTTCTTCTGGTGGACCAGGTGCGTTAAGTGCGTCTTTACGATGCATACCGCCACCTATTGCACCGGAATTGTAACGACAAGCTACATTCACAGACACTGAGTCCCATTATAATGTGTTTATGAGCGAGGTCGAACAGGTAGCGCCAAAAGCAGAAAAATCTATATGTGGCGGAGATAATTTATTCGTGGCGCACCGCCACAGATAAATGAATGTATGGGAAACACTGCATGGATTGACCAAGTCAGTCAGGAGAAAAACGTGGAACAGAGACACAGACAGACAGACACACACACAGACAGAGTTTTCGTAATGATATAGTAGGATAAACCTTGTAATTATTCATTCTTTGCTTCCTTTCTTGTGCTCTCGTGTCTGAATTTCCCCTCTGGGGATTAATAAATGTTTATCTAATTTTATCTTAAAATATTACTCAACACATTATTATTAAACATTCAGTTTGAATTCAGGACAGTGCACTACAGCTTTTCATACTCAGGGAAATAACCTTACTCTTTTAAAAACACTGAGATCAGTGGGACGTCGGTGGCTTAGTGGATAGAGCAAGCGCCCCATGTACAAGGCTGCTGCCGCAGCAGCCTGGGTTCGACCCCAGCCTGTGGCCCTTTGCTGCATGTCACTCCCTCTCTCTCTCCCCCCTTCACAGTTGTCTGTCCTATCAATTAAAGGCTAAAATGCCCACAAAAATATCTTAAATAAACAAACAAACAAAAAAACACTGAGATCAGTGATTGTATATAATCCCATCCAGGATCAATTTGGTCACTCATGGAGCTACAGTCCAGCATCCCATTTTCCCCTGCATCACTCCTGACCTCTCCACTACCTCCAAATTTGAGATATCTACATTGCAAAATCCATTGTTTAAAACTCCCTTAAAATCTGGGAACAATTTAAAAGGCATTTCAATCTTAGCATTTTCAAACAACCACCATTTCCTACCATCACAAATAGACTCAGCATTTAAGTTGTGGCAAACAGATGCTCTTAATTTTTTTTCTCTGACTTGTTTATTTATAATATTTTCATTACATTCAATTACATATGTAAAAAAGTATATATATATATATATATATATATATATATATCACACACTTTAGGGTCACACTGCAAGACCAGGGCTTTGCCAAAAAGCACTTTCTGTCCTTCCCTTGTATTTCCCTCAGTCAACTCGATATATCACCAATCGTAACCGCATGGGAAGCATCTAATCTCCAAGATCAATCTACTCAACTGGAAATCAACAATGCCTCCCTCAAACAACCTTTCATGAGATTTGTAGGAACACTGTCCTTTGCTTGAGTTAAACCTTAAACTACCATTATTATAGAAATAAGTTATTAAAGAAGAGAATTTACAATCTGACTTTATAAACTCGCATCTTGCACACAGTTTTTTTTTCCGTTTGTCCCATTCTGTTTATTGGTTTGTCTGTTTGTACAGTCTATTTAAGACAGTAGTTTTGTCGGGTCTTTGCTAGTTTAGTGTACATGTATGTATGTGGACCATGGAAGGGAGGGGAGGTGGGAATGGGGAGGAAGAGTTCATAGTGGGGAACATCAACTGTAACCTTTCACCTCTTCCTCTGAATGGAAAAATCAAAATAAAATCTATATATAAAAAAGTAATCCCATCAAGGATTCATTATGGAATTTTAAGATAAGAGATATGATAAAATAAAACTTTATTAATCCCACACTTGGGAAATTCACGCCACAGCAGCTCAAAGAACAGACAGAAAAAGGAAGGTGACAATGTTGCTTGAATCAAAGAAAATTAAAGATTAAAAAATATAAAATATGTGTATGGGGCATTCTACCGATTTTGTGCAAAGTGCTGTCCCTTACCAAAAAAACAACAAAAATAATAAAATTGTGTATTCAGATATTTACAAAGATTATGTTATGACCTATTTAAACCCAGGACATTAAATGAAAAAGTGATAAGCTAAATATATACAAAATCACCATATATAGGGTACTTTCTATTGGGAAGTAACTGTCCCCAACCCTGACCTCTAAAATTCAATTCATGTAAATAACACTTAAAACATTTTTCATATTTTTTTTCAAAAGTGTAATTTAAAACATCTTTGTGATTAAGTTTAAACAGAAGTCGAAAGATTTAGATGTATTGTGGGATTCATTTTTAAATTAAGAAACTATGCTAAAAAAAAAAAATAGTGTCCCTTGTTTTCACCGAAACACAAGAGTTTTAATGCTCTGGTTGAGTCTGGATTTTAGCCACACCCCTGAATTTCTGAGAACGGGGGTAGTACTGCACCCCCGTCCCAGATGGCTGCATGGTAAGTTGCTGACTACCATCATTTTTTAAATAAATGTCTTCCAAAGTCTGAAAATCAGTGTGTAACTTTTAAAGTTGTCACTACTGAACACGTTCTCTTCAATTATGTAAAAATTTGGGGGGTTTATGCAAAATATTATGTTTCTCTGTGTGAACAAGTCTTCAAACATGTGCCAAAGTGACAAAATGGAATGGTCAGCAGTTAAACCCCATAATCTTGCTCTTCTCTGCTCTACTCTACCCTGGTCTACTCTACTCTGCTTTACTCTATACTCTACTCTTCTCTTCTCTGCTCTACTCTCCTCTACTATGCTCTACTCTATTCTGTTCTGCTCTACTCTGGTCTACTCTACTCAATTCTATACTCTACTATGCTCTATTCTGCTCTGCTCTACTCTGTTCTGCTTTGCTCTGCTCTGCTCTACTATACTCTGCTCTATTCTATAATCTGCTCTACTCTACTCTGGTCTACTCTATAATCTATTCTTCTCTACCCTACTCTGCTCTACTCTATACTCTACTCTTCTCTACTCTATTCTGCTCTGTTCTACTCTGCTCTACTTTGCTCTACTCTACTATATTCTGCTCTACTCTACTTTGCTCTTCTTTCCTCTACTCTATTCTGCTTGACTCTACTATACTCTTCTCCACTCTACTCTACTATGCTCTGCTCTATTCTGCTCCGCTCTACTCTACTCTGCTCTACCCTCTCAGAAATTAAATTGCTTTATTGACCACAAAACATTTGTCTTGAATTTGTAATTCCCACCATAAGGCATACATTTGAGGAAATATGATGCAACCTTAAAAATAGAATAATCGTCACTACCGAAACAGGACAGTCACTACCGAAACAGTGCAGTCACTACCGAAACACTGGGTGTTTCGTGAAAAAATAAAGTATATTGAGTTATCAACTAAAGTATTATGATGCTAATCGGTTACATTTATGTTCTGTTTTATTAATTAACTCTGAAATCAATCTGATCAGCATTATGCATTTTACAAAGAAAGATTGCATTTAGATTTTGAAGAATTCTACAATTTGAACTTCGAAATTTTTTAAAACATTAATTTTTATAGATTTAATTGTGAAAACCTTTAGTCAAAATTTGTAAAAATGTGTATCTTTAAACAAGGGAAGGAACAAGCATAACAGGTTGATACATACTTTTTTGTATAACACTATATGTTTCAGTAGTGACAAATTTTGGGAGAGAAAAAACATTCCAAAACAGTCTGAAAATACAATATAAAAATTTACAGTCATTTTACTAGATATGTGACCTTTACATATGGTACAATATATATAGGGACAAAGTTTTGGAAATAAAACATAAAAAATTTCAAAATATTTCCAGCCCAACTTTGCACACATTCGGTAGAATGCCCCATATACAGTATATGTGTATAAATAATAATACAAATTTGTTTTCTGTCAATCACACCAGCTAAGACAATAATGCTACTACAGGCTATCCCCATCTAGTCACAAGGTAATTAAGCCCTTCACACTCTTTGACGGACACTTCATATCAAACTAGAAAACTAATGGTGTTGTCAGCACATACTTCATTTGATCATAAGAGTGATTTTGACACCTGAGATAAATTGTTTTGCATTTAACAGACAGATCAATCAATTTTATTTATAAAGCCCAATATGACAAATCACATTTTGCCTCACAGGGCTTTACAGCATACGACATCCCTCTGTCCTTTGGACCCTCGCAGCGGATAAGGAAAAACTCCCCAAAAAAACTCCTTTAATGGGGAAAAAAAATGGTAGAAACCTCAGGAAGAGCAACTGAGGAGGGATCCCTCTTCCAGGACGGACAGACGTGCAATAGATGTCATACAGAACAGATCAACATAATAAATTAACAGTAATCCGTATGACACAATGAGACAGAAAGAGAGAGAGAGACAGAGACAGAGAGAGATGCAGGACAGACAGTAATGACAGTAGCTTACAACAACATTAATGAAAGTAATGATATTATAATTATAGTTCTGGTTGCCCGGTGTATTATGGGGGTCCTCCGGCAGACTAGGCCTAAGTCAGGCTAACTAGGGACTGGTACAAGGCAAGCCTGAGCCAGCCCTAACTATAAGCTTTATCAAAGAGGAAAGTCTTAAGTCTAGTCTTAAATGTGGAGACGGTGTCTGCCTCCCGGACCGCAACAGGAAGATGATTCCAAAGGAGAGGAGCCTGATAGCTGAAGGCTCTGGCTCCTGATCTACTTTTGGAGACTTTAGGGACCACGAGTAACCCTGTGTTCTCAGAGTGCAGTGTTCTGGTGGGATAATAAGGCACTATGAGCTCTCTAAGATATGACGGAGCCTGACCATATAGAGCTTTATAAGTTAACGGTAGGATTTTAAATTCAATTCTGGATTTTACAGGGAGTCAGTGCAGAGAAGCTTAAAGAGGAGAAATATGATCTTGTTTCTTAGTTCCTGTTAGTACACATGCGACTGCATTCTGAATTAGCTGGAGAGTTTTTAAAGACTTACTAGAGCTACCTGATAATAGGGAGTTACAGTAATCCAGCTTTGAGGTAACAAAAGCGTGGACCAATTTTTCTGCATCTTTTCGGGTCAGGATAGGCCTAATTTTCGCAATATTACGCAGATGAAAAATGTAGTCCGTGAGGTTTGTTTTAAATGAGAATTAAAAGACAAATCTTGATCAAATATTACTCCGAGGTTTCTTACGGTAGTGCTAGAGGCCAGAGCAATGCCATCTAGAGAAACTATGTCATCAGATAAAGAGTCTCCGCGTTGTTTGGGGCCAAGAACAATAACTTCAGTTTTGTCTGAATTTAACATAAGGAAATTGGTGCTCATCCAGGTTTGTATGTCTTTAAGGCAATTATGAAGTTTAGGTAATTGATTACTTTCTTCTGGCTTCATCGATAGATACAACAACTGTGTATCATCCGCATAACGATGGAAATTTACAGAGTGATTTTCTAATGATGTTACCTTAAGGAAGCATATATAGAGTAAATAGGATTGGTCTGAGCACAGAACCTTGCGGAACTCCAAAACAAACTTTAGTACGTAAGGATGATTCATTATGAATGTGAACAAACTGAAAACGATCAGATAAGTAAGATTTAAACCAGCTTAGTGCAGAACCTTTTAGGCCAATTAAATGTTCCAGTCTCTGTAGCAGAATTTGATGGTCAATTGTGTCAAATGTTGGCAACCACAGCAATGTAGTATTTAGAGTAACTTCTTGCAGAACAAATTTTGGTTCATTCTTTGCACTGGGTTGAGACCTTTATACCTCCCCCGAGAATATGGCTGCATTTGGCAAAGTTGCCGCTGCTTCAATAGCAGAATGTGTGCACAATCTGCAACAGCAATTCCCCGATGCCCCTGCCATTGTTCTGGGATATCTCAACAGCTGCAACCTGGAGCTGCCAGGACTTAAGCAGGTTGTGAGATGTGGAACAAGGACCATATGGTGGTGCATCCTAGCCCAACCTATAAAACCAAGTTAAAGAGCAGAAAGCCCTGAGAACAAGGTGGTACAACAGTGGACTCAGAGTAACAAAGATCAGTTAGGAGCCTGCTTTGACTGCACTAACTGGGAGGCACAACATGCACAGTGACAACAGATTACACCGACTTCTGTGTACAGTCTATCATCCCCATAAAAATATAATAATAGCAAAACAATAGCAAAATCTACATTAGCAAAGACATGAACCTAAGAAAATTAGCTATTAAAAGCAAGAACACCATGGAGCTGCAAAACAGAGACAAGGCGCTGTGAGGCAAACTCAGGACAGCAAAGGATGCACACAAAAGAGGAGGTATTCAAGGCTGGAGACCCTGGTTTACTGGTATTTATATTTGACCCCTGTATTTATCTGATTTATATGCACTCACTTCCACTTTGAGATAGGCCAGTGCAATACCTGTAGTTCCCTTGTTTGTAACCTTACAAACAAGGGAAACGGTTGCACTAGTCTTGCAACAGCAGTCTGCAACTGTAACACAGTCAGCGCACTATGTTGGCAACTTGTCTGTGTTGATTGTATGTACAGTTGTGCTCATAAGTATTCATACCCCCTTGAAAAATCTAATAATTTTCAATCGTTTTCTACAATTAAGCTTGGATGTTGGAAATACACCTACATTCAGGGAGACATAGTTGTTGTGCAACAATCCAGGGCACATTGGATTTGGACTGATGAGGATTATGTCATTTGTTATAGTGTTTCTATTTTCCCCCCTGTTCAAAAGTATTCATACCTGTGTCCTCTTGAACTACAAAGGCAACTGTTTTTCATGGTTCAGGTACTTTCCCACTCCCAAGGTGTGCCCATTTGGTCCCTGCAATGTTATGCGACCATTCCTTTTGCCATTGTTTACCTTCTTACCTGAGACTGGTTTAGTGAAAGGACTTGTGGCCTGACTTGTGGTGACTTAATTACAAGCCCAATTCCAAAGTCGTGTTGGTTTCCAGAAAATTCTTTGGCCCTATAAATTGAGGGGCATTGGTCAGTCCACTGTCAGTTCATAGTCCGTGCCAGAATCTCCACCATGGTCAAGCAGAAAGAACTGAGTGAGGACACGCATTGTGGATGCACACAAGGATGGTTTGGGCTACAAAGCAATATCCAAGCGTTTTCAGGTCCATGTAGCCACAGTTCAGAGCATCATTAAGAAATTTAAGGTGTTCCACACTGTGAAGAACCTGAAAAGACCCGGAAGAAAGCCCAAAGTCTCAGCCAGGCATGCAAGAAAATTGGTGCAGGCTGCCACCATCAATCCGCGTATCACCACCAAGGAGATGTTGCAGGGCCTCGGCGACATAGGAACCAGTATCTCAAGACAAACAGTCCAGAGAACATTGAACAGGGCAGGACTCAATGGACGCAGACCACGGAAGACTCCACTTCTCAAACCCAGCCACACAAGATCACGTCTGGGCTTCGCCAAACGTCACCTCGATAAAGAAGAGTCGACTCTGTAGCTCCTCTTAAAAAGAAGTTAAAAAAGCAAAGAAAGTTCGCTCCTTGGTATAACTCTCAAACCCGTAAGTTAAAACAAATATCGCGAAAATTTGAAAGGAACTGGCGATTAACCAAACTGGAAGAATCTCGTTTAATCTGGACAGACAGTCTCAAAACTTATAAGAGGGGCCTCCGCAATGCCAGAGCAAACTATTACTCAGCTCTAATAGAAGACAATAAGAACAACCCCAGGTTTCTTTTCAGTACTGTAGCCAGGCTGACTGAGAGTCAAAGCTCTATTGAGCCTTGTATTCCCTTAGCACTTAGCAGTAATGATTTTATGAGCTTTTTTAATGACAAAATTCTAACTATTAGAGGCAAAATTCATGACCTCCTGCCCTCAGATAGTACCTATCTAACCTCAAACACAGCTGTAAAATCTAATATATATTTAGATTGCTTCTCCCCAATTTCTCTTCAAGAATTGACTGCAGTGATTTCTTCATCCAAATCATCAACGTGTCTCTTAGACCCCATCCCAACTAGGCTACTTAAGGAGGTCTTTCCTTTAGTTAACACTCATATATTAGATATGATCAATATATCCTTATTAACAGGCTATGTACCACAGTCTTTTAAGGTAGCTGTAATTAAACCTCTACTAAAAAAGCCCACCCTGGATCCAGAGGTGTTAGCCAACTATAGACCAATATCTAATCTTCCCTTTATGTCAAAGATCCTTGAGAAAGTAGTCGCAGACCAGCTGTGTGATTTTCTCCAGGATAATAATTTATTTGAGGAATTTCAGTCAGGATTTAGAGTGCATCATAGCACTGAGACAGCTCTAGTTAAAATTACAAATGACCTTCTGATTGCTTCAGACAAAGGACTCGTCTCTGTACTTGTTTTATTAGATCTTAGTGCGGCGTTTGACACAATTGACCATCAAATTCTGCTGCAGAGACTGGATCACTTAATTGGCTTAAAAGGTTCAGCACTAAGCTGGTTTAAATCTTATTTATCTGATCGTTTACTCTATATATGCTTCCGTTAGGTAACATCATTAGAAATCACTCTATAAATTTCCATTGTTATGCGGATGATACTCAGTTGTATTTATCAATGAAGCCAGAAGAAAGCAATCAATTATCTAAACTCCATAATTGCCTTAAAGACATAAAAACTTGGATGAGCACCAATTTCCTGATGTTAAATTCAGACAAAACTGAAGTTATTGTTCTTGGCCCCAAACAACTCAGAGACTCTTTATCTGATGACATAGTTTCTCTAGATGGCATTGCTCTGGCCCCTGCCACTACCGTAAGAAACCTCGGAGTAACATTTGATCAAGATTTGTCTTTTAATTCTCATTTAAAGCAAACCTCACGGACTGCATTTTTTCATCTGCGTAATATTGCGAAAATTAGGCCTATCCTGACCCGAAAAGATGCAGAAAAATTGGTCCACGCTTTTGTTACCTCAAGGCTGGATTATTGTAACTCTCTATTATCAGGTAGCTCTAGTAAGTCCTTAAAAACTCTCCAGCTAATTCAGAATGCAGCAGCACGTGTACTAACAGGAACTAAGAAACGAGATCATATTTCTCCTGTTTTAGCTTCTCTGCACTGGCTCCCTGTAAAATCCAGAATTGAATTTAAAATCCTACTGTTAACTTATAAAGCTCTAAATGGTCAAGCTCCGTCATATCTTAGAGAGCTCATAGTGCCATATTATCCCACCAGAACACTGCGCTCTGAGAACGCAGGGTTACTTGTGGTCCCTAAAGTCTCCAAAAGTAGATCAGGAGCCAGAGCCTTTAGCTATCAGGCTCCTCTCCTGTGGAATCATCTTCCTGTTACGGTCCGGGAGGCAGACACCGTCTCCACATTTAAGACTAGACTTAAGACTTTCCTCTTTGATAAAGCTTATAGTTAGGGCTGGCTCAGGCTTGTCCTGTACCATCCCTTAGTTAGGCTGACTTAGGCCTAGTCTGCCGGAGGACCCCTCTATAATACACCGGGCCCCTTCTCTCTCTCTCTCTCTCTCTCTCTCTCTCTCGTATCCTATTACTGCATCTAGCTAACCCGGCCATTCTGGATGTCACTAACTCGGCTTCTTCTCCGGAGCCTTTGTGCTCCACTGTCTCTCAGATTAACTCATATCACAGCGGTGCCTGGACAGCGTGACGTGTGTGGTTGTGCTGCTGGTCCCGCCAGATGCCTCCTGCTGCTGCTGCCATCATTAGTCATTAGTCATACTTCTTCTGTTATTATACACATATGATTATTGTCACACATGTATACTGCCAGGTATTAATACATACTTTCAACATATTGTACCGCAGTAACCAGAACTATAACTATAATATTATTACTTCCATTAATGTTGTTGTAAGATACTGTCATTACCTGCATATCTCTCTCTCTCTCTCTCTCTCTCTCTCTCTCTGTGTCATATGGATTACTGTTAATTTATCATGTTGATCTGTTCTGTACGACATCTATTGCACGTCTGTCCGTCCTGGAAGAGGGATCCCTCCTCAGTTGCTCTTCCTGAGGTTTCTACCGTTTTTTTTCCCCCGTTAAAGGGGTTTTTTTGGGGAGTTTTTCCTTATCCGCTGTGAGGGTCTTAAGGACAGAGGGATGTCGTATGCTGTAAAGCCCTGTGAGGCAAATTGTGATTTGTGATATTGGGCTTTATAAATAAAATTGATTGATTGATTGATTGATTGATTTTGGTCGTCGATTCTATGGTCAGATGAGTTGAAAATGGAACTCTTTGGGCACAGAGATGTTGCTTACGTTTGGCGAAAGAAGGGAGAAGCTTTCAAACCAAAAAACACAGTGCCAACAGTCAAGCATGGAGGAGGAAGCATAATGCTGTGGGGCTGTTTCTCAGCGAGTGGGACTGGGAACCTCGTTAAGGTGGACGGCATCATGAGGAAGGAACAGTACATTGAGATCCTTCAGGAGAACATCCGACAGTCTGCTGCAAAACTTGGTTTAGGGCCACACTGGATCTTCCAACAAGATAACGACCCCAAACATACTGCCAAAATAGTCAAGAAATGGTTTGGGGACAACACAGTCAAAGTTTTGGAGTGGCCAAGCCAAAGCCCTGACCTCAACCCTATTGAAAATCTGTGGAGGGAACTCAAGGTGAAGGTCAGCGCAAGAAACCCAACCAACTTGAAGGATGTGGAGAGAATTTCAAAGGAGGAGTGGGCCAAAATCCCAGTGGAAACATGCCAGAACCTAGTAGTAAACTACAGAAGACGTCTTGAATCTGTGATTGCAAGTAAAGGCTATGCCATTGATTATTAAGTTATGTTGTAAACAGGGGTATGAATACTTCTGAACATGATTTTTGTTGCAAACTTGTGAAATAAAGCAAAAATAAGGAAGAAATTCGTCAGAAATACATATGCTTTATTTGTGAAAGCCTACTGGAACCTTTGTATATAATTAGTTGTCAAATAAATGGAATCTGCAAAGAAATATACAAGATATACCAACAAAATGCCAGGGGTATGAATACTTATGAGCACAACTGTATGTATGTATGTATGTATGTATGTATGTATGTGAATATTGCAGCTGTTTGCACTATACTGCCCAAGACGAATGTCCCTTGCGGGACAATAAAGTTTATCTTATCTTATCAAAAACTTGGAAAATAAGGAAAACATGACAGGTATGCCACATAAGCATTGTGAGTCATTTGTGTCTAATGATGAGCTGGCCTCTGGAAATTAACAATTCACCTTGATCACTTGTATTGAAACAGGTGGGAGCACTAACAGATGCACGGAAGTCCACTGGCCCTGCCAGCATCAATGCCTCTATTTTGAGGACATACACTGAGGAGCTAGCCCCAGTGTGGCAGCCCATTTTCCAGCATTCACTATACACACCACACACTGTCCCTGCAGCCTGGAAACCTTCACACCATTCCAATCCTTAACAGACCATGCCACAATGAGCGCAATGACTTTGGACATGTGACCCTAACCTCTGTATTAATTGAAGCAAAAGAGAGAACAACAAGTTTCCATCCCAAATTGTCACACATCGCTGCTTTGTCAGTGGACTTTCACATCTACATACTACACCAAAATATCCTGCTGCGTCTGTTGCTGATGTTCCAGGATGCCAAAACTAACACCAGGACATCAACAAAAGCACATGGTTTGGTTTAGTAAAAAATATGACTGGTGCTGCCCAGATGACCATTGGTGTATTATCACACTGCAAAAGGTTCCCTCTGGGTGTGTTACAAACTGATGCTGCCTAACAGCATATCATACCACTGTGAAAACTGAATGGGCTGGAGAGGATCACCATTCAGACACTCATTGGTCAGTCTATACAGGATAAACTAGAACCATACAACTAAGAGCACAGCACTTAAGATGCTGTTGCTACACTCATGCACGTTTTTATCAAACAGGACACAAAGAAAATAAAGCCATATGCCAGAGTGCTGTTTATAGACTTCCTCTGCATTCAATACAATATAGCCAGTCTGTAATCCAAATTTACCTGAGGGTGGGACCACTTTTACAGGGTTCCTACAGTTACCTACATTTTGTCTTTCTCACTTAGCATGTGAAACTCCACTGCCTTGATTTCCATCTCACAATCACCATAAAGGATTTTTGTCCAACAAAACTAAGTGGATCTTCTAATGTAGAAGAGATTGATAAAATTGTCCTGTATTTTATCAAATAATATGTTTTGCGATTTTTTTCTGAAATACAAAGTATACACTCATACAGAAGTAATCCCAATCTGTCATCACTTATGACCTCCAGCCATGCCACAAAATCTTAGTTCAATGGTCAATTTTTCTTTACTTTGCACTTCTCCCTGTCCCTAGCAAACACTGGATCCTCTGCTCTGAGCATCCCTGCCAGAAAATAAACATGAGTGTTGTTGGTTCCACTATCCTGAGGGGTATTCCAGAAAGCGGGCTTAGTGAAAACTCTGAGTATGTTAACCCTGAAATGAGGGAAACTCTGGGTTTTCAGTTCCAGAAACAGAGGTAAATCAAACTCTGAGTCAGTCACCATGGTAACAGACTCTGTGAACATAACCTGCTCGACGGCAGGTTTTCTTCAATAAACCCTGAGTTTTTCTCTGTCTCCTCCCTCGTACACGCTGTTTCATTTCCTCATTCATTCAGTCCGTGTCAAAGCTTGTATCGAAGCGCATTCATTAGCGGAGATTTACCGTCTGTCACAGTCTAAATCCTGCTGGATATTAGTTTGTTACTCAGGACTGTCTTAAGTTACTGAATTTATGCACATCAATCATTTCTTTGGACATCGGTTTTTGTCTTTACATTCAAATATTACACAGCGAGAATTCACCCTCAGCTCACAATCAAACCTCTGTCCTTTTTAAATTTATTATTTTGTATAACACTGTGCACACGGATCAGACTGTCAGTCTGTTAGAACAGCTCCCAAATGTTTATTGCACATAATGTGTAGGCCTAATTATTTAAATTTTAAAAATCGGTATGAAGCTTTAGACACGTAGTGTCAATGACTAATGATCTCTATCACTGATGTCGTCCTATAGCCTAATATTGGGGATTATATGTTCATATTTCTGAGTGAGCAATGGTGCAGCATTTCAGTGTCTTTAAATTTACTACATTTGTAGCTGAAACAAAGTCACTGAATGCTGTTGAGTCAAGATACAAATAGATGTGCAACATTTTAAAATCTATGTATTTTAACCTCAACGTCTTTTTAAGTGCAAATCACCAAACATATTATTACTGGGTCAGACTGTGAGTTTACAGTCATGTCTTTATGTCTTTGATCTATAGCCTAGCAGCCTATATGTTTTAAATCTTCCTATTTTTTAGTTGCTGCCTCCTGTGTTTTTCCCCATCAGATCAAATCTGAACAAATATATTAATATAATGTAATGTATCTACAGCCTGATACACAGTCAGATTCCACCACTTTATCTTCATTAAGGAAATGTAAGTCTGATAAATGATGAATAAAACTTTTTTATTGACTTTATGGTTGACTTATTTACACTTTCCTCGCTCTGACTCAGGCTCTTCTTTTAAAGATAAACGTTCACCGTCTGCAACACATGCATTAATATCTCTACATCGACTGGATTAAAATGGAGGCGCTGTCTTTTATTTACCCGTTGCCATGGTGAATCATGCAGTCGGAGCTCCATTGATGATGGCTTTTTATTGTCGGCATAACTCAGAGTGAACATACTCAGAGTTGACTGAACTAACTCAAATCAGCTGTTCTGGAACCGGTAACTCAGAGTTTCCCATCTCAGAGTAAATCAACTCAGAGTTCAGGGATAGACTCAGAGTTTGTTGAACCTCCTAACTGGAATACCCCTCCGATCTGCAAGACTTCATTGTGAGAAACATTTGGTGAGTTATATTATAATGAATATAACTAAGGCCTCTTTTTAGATTAATGGATTTAATGGCTTCTAGACTTTTATAGGATCTGCAGGAACCCTGTTTTAGGCTTCACCTGTATCTTGTACAGTCATTATGATATATGTTTCTTAACACACACAGCTGTGTGAAAATGTAAATATAATTTGTTAAGTGATGATGTACATGACAACAATGCTTAATAACTTGATTCTTTACAATAAATAAATGATTACAGAAAAATACTGACACATTTTGACAGTTCTTGTTTGTTGTTTTAAAGGATAGGTTCACATATCCGTTTCCAATATAAGAGATCGGAAACAAATGTGTTTAACTGGCCTGGCGCAATGGTCATCAACCTAAAAACACATCGTTAATTGATTCTCTGACAGCACTTTGGTGATACTGACAGTGAGGTGTAATGGAGTCACACTTAGAATAACACAGGACAGAATTCATGTATGAGGATTAAACAAAAACAAAACATCACAAGAAGTATGATCTACAGAAACAGAAAGGGGTGGCAAATAAACCTAAATAATTAATTTTTATTAAGGACAGACAGATGATAGATGCCCATCACAATGTGCACACTTCACCATGTCGGTAAGTTGAGTTAGTGCCCAGCTTGCTTTAGATTTCATAGATGAAGTAGTCCTTGAAACAGATCATATATTTGAACCCGTGGGTTCAGTCATGTCTCCTTGAATATTCATGATGACAACAACACATAACAGGATCTCAGCAGGTGTGACTTCAGTGAAAAATCAGATTAGTGATACCATAATAATACATGTACAGGACTTTTTACTTTAAACCAAAACAAAAAATCTTCAAAAGCTCTTTAACTTTTTCAAGCTGTAACAGCTGATGTCATATTATTAATAAACCTCAACAAAGAATCTTGTATCTTGTCTCTGTGACAGGTCAGGCCTTGCATCACAGTATACACCTGGCCAATGCAATGTGGTGGCATCATCAGAATGTACTGGCTTGGGCCCACTGCTCTTCACAGTGTCCGTGTGACCCTGCTGACTCTCAGTAAGGTTTGCCTCCGATAGCAGTGAGCATCTCCTGCCTCTCTGCAGCAGTGGGCATGTCAGGTCTCACACCGTCTCTTCTCCTCTGCAGCATTATGTTGTGCTACAAGGAAACAAACACAAAATGCTTAGTTGGTATACACTCAAAAATACTTTACATATCACTAGTTACTAGCACTACTTACAAAAGATAGACTGGAAGCAGATGCAGCGGTTACACTAGAATTAGTCCAGGGGCCATGGGGCTAATTTTCACAAATTTTCACTTAAAGGGACCAAACAATTCTGGTATTTTTGACTTCCTCTATGTCTCTAGTTTACATTTTGGTATGATAAACCTGCCTATGTAGTAGCTTAATAAAATTTTTTGGATGATCTTTGGGTCCTCCCCAGAATTGAAAATAGTCAAAATTGAGGCTTTTCCAAAAGGGACAGTGTCTGCCTTATCACATGAATCTTGGGAAATAATTATCAGAATGTCACCAAATTTGGACTGAATGTTCACAGACAGTTGCTGCACACAGTGCAGCTAGGATTTCATCAGTACCTTGCTCCTTTTAAAAAAATGTATACACCTAAACACACATGAATTACAGGTGGACATGGACATATATGTGTTTGCCATTATTAATGTAAATAAGCCAATCACCCCAAAACTGCATTTATATGTGCCAAACAATGTCATCTTATCATAAAACTAGGTTATTAGATTATTCACCTCACCATCTGATGTCACCAGCCCCTGACAGGTAACTAGTGCAGCCAGAACTTCAAACAGACAAATAGAATGGGGCCCTATTAGTCCAGGGGCTAAAGGGATCGTTTTCACAACTTGGTAGGCCCCTATCATCCACGGGGACCAAACAATTTTGGCATTTTTATCACTCTCTAGTTTATATTTTGGTATGATAGCCCTGTCTATCTAGTAGCTTATTTATAGTTATCACTATGTAAGCAAATTTACACCCATGTAGGCAAAACACTACAAATAGGGCGAAAAATTAACTAATAGATATCCCCATGTAACTTGCCCAGTTCATCACTCATATTAAGACAAGTATTTTTTGTACTACAAATTTTCTGAAATATTTTATTTAAATATGCACCAATTTTGTTACAGTTTTTGCCCATTGCTTGAACATGTTTTGCAAAACTTGGCTCATTGTGTCAAAACTCTACACACAAACAAATAAGACACAACACTAGGAAAGAAACCATTCACATCTATGTCAAATTGAAACTCTGCTATCAAAACCTAACAATCCTTTGTCAAAATGTCACTCTGATGACAAAATGATACCCACTTGCATCATATGAATACACTTTCAGATCAGCAGCAACACACTAGTCTACTTTATATAAAACACTGCAGTCTTTCGTTTTCACTGTTTTTATTCAGTTCCACACAAGGCACGTTTTCACAACAACCAAAAAATGAAATACTCAATTCAAAATCATTACATTACAGTAGTGTATTTTACAGTACAGTAAATTCAATTAAAGCAAAAATAAAACAAAAATAAAACAAACAATACACTACTGTAAACACAGAAAAACACAATTGTGCGCAAGTGGGCTTATGGATCCTGCTGTCTGTTGGGGTCTGGCCACAGGATGTCATCAACATCACAAGCAATGTCTTCTCTCGCTAAGCATCGGGGAAAATATCCCCTTGTGTGCCGAATCCATCCCTGGATTGACCTTACCTCAGTGTCTCCGCAGGCCTGTTCCAATGGCTGCAGAAGAGGCATACGGGCATGTGGTTGGCGGTCATATACGTGCCATCTCCAAGCGGAAAAGAATTCCTCTATAGGATTTAGAAATGGCGAGTAAGGGGGTAAGTACACAACTTCAAATTGATCATGGTTGGTGAACCAGTTCTGGACAAGAGCAGCCCGATGGAAACTAACATTATCCCAGACAACAACAAACCTGGGCTGCTCTGGTCTATCCTGTACAACTGCATCATAAAATGCATCTAGAAATGTGATTATGTGTTGTGCATTATAGGGACCCAGTTTGGCATGATGGTGCAGTAGCCCTCGAAGACTTATGGCGGCACACAATGTGATATTTCCCCCGTGCTGCCCCGGGGCGTGCTCAATTGCCCTTTGGCCAATTATATTACGTCCCCGTCGCTTGTTTTTGCTAAGGTTGAATCCAGCCTCGTCAATGTAAATACATTCATGAGGCTGGGAAGCTCCATCCATGTCCAAGATTCTCTGTAACAAAAAAATACATATTGTGGATGGCTTTACTCAAAGTACACAACTACACTACTACACATACAGAACCGCCCCACCCCACCACACAGGTACCTGTGTAGCTTTCTGAGTGTATCTATGTGGTACTGATCCAGTGGTACATATTCAGCTGTTACTGGACTGCACCCACCCACCCAATCTCAAATGGGACCCTGTACAATTGCTTTATGGTCATGTTGTGCTTTACCAAGATGCGTCTGATAGTGGTAATGCTTACTCGATTTGCTGATCTGCAAGTATTTGTTGCTGTAGCTGGTGGAGACGGATTGCATTGTTTGCTCTGACAAGGTTCACTATGGCAAGTTCCTGCTGTTGGGTGAACAGGCGTTGGCATCCATCCCCAGTAGGCCTTCTAGCCATTCTGTAGAAAAATGCAACCACAAATTGTTATTGTTTGCTTCTTTTTTACAGTACTGTATATAACTGTACTTTACTGTATTTACCATACACAGTACTGAAACATCTCAACACGTTATCACGGTATGTTTCACAAAACTACCACTTTTGTTTGAAAAGGAGCATTAGCCACCCTGCAATACAGTACATGTGATATGGTAATGTGATATGGTACAGTACTGTAAATACTCTAGATATAGTCTGAGTAGTGTAGAGAGCTGAAGACATACCTGTTTTCCAGTCGGAATGTCCTTATTATGGATGAAACTGTGAAACGGCTTAGATTAGGGTGGAGTCTCTGCCCAGCTTCCCTCATGGTCAGGCCATGGTTTATGACATGGTCCACCAAAGTTGCTCTTATGTCATCCGAAATAATGGTCCTTGCATGGCCTCTTCGACCATGTCCTCCTCTCTCTCTCTCTGTCTTCCTCTTCCTCTGCCTCTAGCTCTCCCTGCCTCCATGCTTGCAAAGTTCTCAAAATGGCTTAACTGAGGCCTTTTTGTAGCTGGCTGATTGGTGTTCAGTTTTGTAAGTAAGTATTTTCAGGTGTGTGTCTAAGTATTTTCAATTAACTAATGTGTGTTGTATTTTGAATAGATTTGTTTTCCCAATGGTACCCTGAGATTTCATTTTTGAACTAAGTGTCTTATGTATGAAATAGTATGTAGTGTGCAGGAGCAAGTGTGCTGCAGAAAGGAGCAAGTGGGGTCAATTTTGGGGAGGACCCAAAGATCATCCAAAAATTTTTATTAAGCTACTACATAGGCAGGTCTATCATACCAAAATGTAAACTATAAACATAGAGGAAGTCAAAAATACCAAAACTGTTTGGTTCCTTTAAGTGATACCAAAATCTGCCTTGGTCCCTGGACTAAATAACATTTATAGAATAACTAATTTAAATAAAACTATTTTGGAACTTGAACTTAAACAGTGCATTTGAAGATATAACATACATACATACAAAGGCTAGGTGACTGGTTGGTTTAAATAAGTTAGTTTGTTTTATTTTTTTATTAAGTCAGCTTTCTTTAATGATTATAATTGATGGTGTTGTTTGTCAGTGCAGGTGTGTGCCTCCCTGGGAATGCAGACAGCTGGAGTGTGACCACAGTGAAAAATTTAAAGAATAAACGTCATATGGATATGGATATGGTTTGAAGCGTGTTTGAGGCAAACATTTCCGATAACTCAAGCATTGTAACATCCAAAACTCAAAATGAACTAAAAATTTTTTTTTGATGTAATCATTTCCAAAATTCACAATGTTTTTAGAAATGATTACATCAGTTTTTTTTTTCAGTTCATTTTGAGTTTTGGATGTTACAATGCTTGAGTTATCGGAAATGTTTGCCATCGGGTAAAAATGAACTACATGCGGATGGGGAGCAGGTGACAACAAAAATATGTTTTTTATTTTTCAGAATAAAACAAATGAAAAAGATGTGCAGTATATGTGTAATATTTTGACATCTAAATTGATAATATCAAGCTGTAATTCCTTTTATTTTGAAAGTCATTGACAGAAGCTGAACCTTTGACCCTGTCGTCACATTCATCACCAACGTCGAGGACTCCAGCCATCAAACTTTGCAGCCCAATTATGAGGTGGCAGCCTACACTGAGTTCAAGACACCCAAGGAGGATCCTTCTGAGGTTTTATGGTGGTGGAAGGAGCATGCTTAAATGATTCCTAACCTGGCAGTGATTGTGCACAATGTTTTCATCCTCCCAGCACCGAGCGCAGCCAGTGAGAGACACTTTTTTTTTCTGCTGGATTTGTAATTCAAGAATGGAGAACACAGCTTGACTGTAGCCTGTGTGTGCTTAATCATGGGTGTGGGTTGGGTCGCAGGACTTTTATTAAAGGGTACGGACTGGTGCAGGCAGTGCGGCTTTGACTTAGACATTATGACGGGTAACTGGTTGGTTCTGGTACTGAGCGGGTGTGGGTTTTCAAAAATAGACCTGTGCATAAATAACATTACTGGCCTCTTGTATCTGTTGAGGTAATGGTTTTTTGTCATTCTTTCAATTGGTTGTATGTCACCTGCAACCAAGGGAAAGAGTCTTTTTAAAAAGTGATATGAGAAGAATCTTCTCTACAACTTTAAACTGGCTTGTTCAAGGTATTTCAAAGTGTATTAACTTATTTATTTTCTTCTGTCCATCACAAATGATAATTGAAACTTGTATTACAGTGTTTGCATTATATTTGTGTCTCTGCATATTGAAGTTTCAGCCTTTGCAGCCTCAGTCTCCTTCACCGTGATAACATCAAATCCACTGCTGTCACTGTCCCTCATCACTCCTCATTTGAATGTTTAGCTGTAAAACTCACAGGCCCCAAACCCACTATCATTGTTACATCTACAGACCACCAAAACCCTCCACTGTTTTCCTCAATGAATTCTCATCACTACCAACATCTGTATGTGCAATGTCCCCCACTGTTATCCTCCTTGGCAATTTCAACATCCACATTGACGACCCATCCAGTATCTTTGCAAATGACTTCACATCACTCCTGGACTGTCTCGGCATCACACAACATGTCAACCTCCCAACCCATAACAAAGGCCACATACTGGACTTAATCTGCTGCACTGACATCACTCCCACTAACCTTGCTGTCACCGACTTCCCCATTTCTGACCACAAAGCTGTACTTTTTGACATTCACACCCAACTACACAAAGCCAAAGAACAACGGACCATCTCCTTCCGAAACATCAAACACATCAACACCACAGATCTCTCCACCCTGATCAGCTCCTACCCCAGCCCTCTCCCAGCCTCCTCCCCTGGTGGCCTGGTGACTCATTGTAACAACTGTCTCTCCTCGTCCCTCACCACCCTGGCTCCCCTGAAAATCCGCTCAGTTTCATTCACACACACTGCTCCCTGGTTCACCCCTGACCTCCGCCAGCTCAAAGCCACAGGCCGTCGACTAGAGCGACTGTACAAAAAGAGCGGATTCACTGTACACAGCCAAATGTCTTCGGACCACCTTCACCACTACAAGAACGCCCTCACCACTGCCAAATCTTCATACTACTACAACCTCATCAACACCAGTACAGGTCACAACAGTGTCCTCTTCTCAAAAGTCAGCCACCTACTTCAGCCTCCTAAAACCCTCCCTCCAGACATTTCCACTACTTTCCTGGACTTCTTCAGCTCCAAAATCAACACCATTCACCAACAACTGGCCTCATCTTGCACCTCCTCAAATGACCCACCCTGGATGATCACCACTGGCCAAACTCTCATCAGCTCCTTCACCGACTTCACCCCGGCAACAGAACACATAGGGTTGGGATTCTTTTTTGGAACCGGGTCCAAAGTTCCAGTTCTGGAACCGGTTCCACCACATTTGGCGTAACGGTTCCTGCAAACGATTCCTAGATTGTAAAAAAAAACAACAACAAAAACGTCACATGCATTTCCATTAGAGTGCGGCACGGCCGCATATTTCTGTCCGAACCTGACCGAGCCCAACATTATCTAATCACTATAGCACTGAGTTTGTGTCACACAGTTGTCATGGTTACAGGCTATTTAACAGGCCGGGCGTGCGCTGGGTGTTCAGCGGAGAGGGAGACCTCCGTGTTTGAGACAGGAGTGGGCGGCAGGAGCGGGCGGTGGGAGGTCCGACGCTTCCAGCGAGGGGAGCGGTAGAAATATAACAAAATAAGATAAAATAGGAGACACCTGTCTCCCTCTTTTATTTAATTTTAAGCGTTTAATCAAGGCGGAGGCTGGCAGTGGGAGGTCCGTTTCCAGCGAGGGGAGCGGTAGAAACAAACAGCCAATGTGTGTGTGTGTTCTGTTCAGGTGCTGTCACGTAAATAACAGTGCCCAAGCACGAATGCATATAAGTATTTTTTATTACATTGTTGTGGTTAATTTGAGGTAATAGTGTTACTGTAGAAATCAGAGAATCACTTTTTGTTGTTATATATTCTCAGAGAGATGATACAAGCTCTAAATCTGAAATACACACCACACACAAATGTGTATTTTCATTGAATTGTACTGTGCAACAGTTAGAATAAAGGTTTTGGATTTGTATGATTGCATTTGTGTTTATTAGGGATGCACCGAATATTCGGTAACCGAATATATTCGTCCGAATATTGCAAAAAACACACATTCGGTGGAATAAGTTAAAAGCAAGGCCGAATAATAGCGGCATGTTATGATAACGCAATCAAACGGCGTGCCGTGACGGACGGAATAAAATGTCGGCAGTGTGCCGATCCATCCGTCACGGCACTCGCATTTGCGACTAAAAATAGTTTTGAGCGAGCAAAATAGGCTTAAATCATTCAGCACGCTGTGCGAGCAGCCTACAGATTTCAACCAGCAGCAGAAACGAAAGGCGAATCCCATCGGTTGTGGGTTGAACGGGGGTCACAGACACAGACAGTAATGTATTCCTGTCAAATACGGCGGCCATCGGCTTACCGGGCGACAGAGAAGTGAGCTCCAATAATATCCTCTTCTTGGTGTCATGACTGCCCAGAAGTATCTGAACAGCCGAGCCAGCCGAACACAGGTATGTGATGTGTCAGAGGAGAAACAAGCCTTTCACATTTCTGTCTTTGTGTCAGTAACGGCCCACAAACCTCACCGCACTTTAGGGACTGTTCATCACTTATGAAGGGACTGTCAGGGGAAGAGGGTGGCTGGTTGATTTTTTATTTTATTTATTTATTTTATTTTGATTCCCCCCTATGTTAATCACTTATTGATGCTGTTTTTGAAGTATGAATAAGTCATTAAGTAATTTATTCCATTGAAATATCATTAATGTATTATAGAAAAGTGATTTATCTTTTCATAAATGACAAAAGGCACATCTGCCTCATTTTCGCTTGGTATCGTGATACTACTCAGAACCATGCTATTTTCATTGGTATCGCACAGTGGGTCCCAATTTTGGTACCGTGACAACACTAATCTGGAGGGGGTTCATCTGCAAAAACTAATGAAAAACTAAACAATGATATGTGGTATTTGGTACTCGGTATTCGGCCAAGCGTTTATTAATATTCGGCTTCAGCCACAAATTTTCATTTCGGTGCATCCGTATTGTTTATTATATACTTTTTTAAGTATAGCAAGTATAACGAATATAATGTAGGAAGCGGTAAGAGGAATCGGTAAGGAATTGGACCGTTAAGAAGGAATCGGTAAGGAATCGGAATCGTTAAAATCCTAACAAGTCCCAACCCGAAGAACACACCATCTCTGAACTCATCCGTAAAGCCAAAACCACCACCTGTCAGCTTGTTCCTCTTCCCACCTCCCTCGTCAAAGCCTGTCTGCCATCCATTTCCCCCATGATCACCAACATAATTAACTCCTCCCTCACCACTGGCATTGTACCCCCCACTCTCAAACTGGCTGCCATCACACCCATCCTGAAAAAACCCAGTGCTGACCCAGCTGACCTTAACTTCTACCGGCCCATCTCCAACCTTCCCTTCATCTCCATAACACTTGAAAGGGTGGTTGCCGCACAACTACAGTCCCACATCGACACAAACAACCTCCACGAACCCTTCCAATTACTCACTACTCACCATTCTCATCCTCCTGGACCTCAGCACAGCATTCAACACCATCTCCCACCCACGTCACCATCGCAACAGCATTACCCACATTTACACAGTATGTGAGCTGCCCTACCAGAGAGGAAAGAACACTGGAATTGCTGTATGCAAATGCCAAAGATGCCCCCACCCCTCCCCCCTCTGGGTAGGTCAGACCACAACCTGGTGCACCTCAACCCCTGCTATGTACCACTAGTCAAGAGCCAGCCTGCGACCATGAGGACAGTGAGGAGATGGTCGGAGGAGGCTTATGAGACACTGCAGGGCTGTTTTGGTGTGACAGACTGGCAGGCACTCTGTGAGCCACATGGGGAGGACATTGACGGGCTCACAGAATGCATCACGGACTACATCAGCTTCTGTGTGGACTCCACTGTCCCAGCCACGACTGTCCATTGTTACCCAAATAACAAACTGTGGGTAACAAAGGACATCAAAGCCATCCTCAACTCAAAGAAGAGGGCCTTCAGAGCTGGTAACAGGGAGGAGGTGAGAACAATACAGGGGAAGCTGAAGATGAAGATCAGGGAGGCTAAGGAGAGAGGTACAGGAGGAAGCTGGAGAGGAAACTCCAGTAGAACAACATGAGAGAGGTCTGGAGTGGAATGAGGACCATCACTGGCTTCAGGACCAACAACCACAGAGGAGTTGAAGGCAGCGTGGACAGCCCCCCCCCCCCCGACTCTTCTGCTGCCTGTCTTGGTCAACCATCTCCCACTCCGCCCTCCTCCCCCACTCCTCCCTCTCACACCTCAACACCCTCCAGCTTGACCCCCCCTCCTCCTCCTCCTCCTCACATCTCGTCCCCCCGTGGCCAGACTGACTGCTCTCTCCATCATGAGGACTACACCCCTCCCCCACGTGTCGTCACCTCCACAATGTGCTTCACTGCTGACCATGTGAGAAGACAGCTGAAGAGATTCCACTCAAATAAGGCTGCAGGCCCTGATGGTGTCAGCTCCAGGGTGCTCAAAGCCTGTGCCCCCCAGCTATGTGGAGTACTTTAGCATGTCTTCAACATGAGCCTGAGTCTCCAGAGGGTTCCCTTGCTGTTGAAAACATCCTGCCTCGTTCCTGTGCCAAAGACGTCAAGTCCCAGTGGCTCCAAGGACTACAGACCCACGGCACTGACCTCCCACATCATGAAGACCCTGGAGAGACTCGTCTTGGAGCAGCTCTGGCCCATGGTCAAGGCACTTTTGGACCCCCTCCAGTTCGCCTATCAGCCCCGACCTGGAGTTGAGGATGCCATCATTTACCTGCTCAACCGTGTCTACGCCCATTTGGATAAGCTGACGAGCACTGTGAGGGTCATGTTTTTTGACTTTTCTAGCGCGTTCAACACCATACGTCCAGCTCTACTGGGTGACAAGCTGACAGCAATGCAGGTGGATGCCCCCCTGGTGTCCTGGATTATAGACTACTTACCTGGCAGACCACAGTATGTGTGCTTGCAACGCTGTGTGTCAGACAGAGTGGTCAGCAATACCGGGGCCCCACAGGGGACTGTCCTCTCTCCCTTCATCTTCACCCTCTACACCACGGACTTCAGCTATTGCACTGAGACCTGCCATCTTCAGAAGTTTTCTGATGACTCTGCTATAGTTGGATGTATCACCAAGGGTGATGAGGATGAGTACAGGGCTGTTGTGGATAACTTTGTCACATGGTGTGAGCAGAACCATCTGCAGCTCAACGTGGCAAAGACAAAGGAACTAGCTGTGGATCTGAGGAGGACCAAGACACCGGTGACCCCTGTTTCCATCCAGGGGGTCAGTGTGGACATTGTAGAGGACTATAAGTACCTGGGGGTACACACTGACAATAAACTGGACTGGGTTAAGAACACTAACGCTCTCTACAGAAAGGGCCAGAGCCGTCTCTATTTTCTGAGGCGACTGAGGTCCTTCAACATCTGCCGGACTATGCTCAGGATTTTCTATGAGTCTGTGGTGGCCAGTGCTATCCTCTATGCTGTTGTGTACTGGGGCAGCAGGCTGAGGGATCCGCAAGGCCAGTGACATTGTGGGAACGGAGTGTGACTCTCTGATGGTGGTGTCAGAGAGGAGGATGCTGTCTAAGCTACGAACTATCTTGGACAATGTCTCACACCCACTCCACCATGTGCTGGTCAGGCACAAGAGTACTTTCAGTGGGAGACTCATACCACCAAGATGTACCACTGAGCGTCACAGGAAATCATTCCTGCCTGTGGCCATCAAACTGTACAACTCCTCCCTCTGAGTGGCCCTGAGACTTTTTCACACACTGCAATTATCTAATTTAACTTGTGCAATAACCCCATTCATCCCGACTGTATATATTCTGTTTGTGTAAATAATCTTGTTCAGTTTACAATATATGTATATATATATATATATATATATATATATATATATATATGTGTGTATATGTGTGTGTATATATATATATCTATATATATATATATATATATATATATATATATATATATATACATACATATATATATATATATAAATATATGTGTGTGTATATATATATATATATATATATATATATATATATATATATAAAGATACAGAGAAACAAATATATATATATATATATATATATATATATATATATATATATATACACATACATACATATATATATATATATATACATACATATATATATATATATATATATATATATACACAGTACAGGCCAAAAGTTTGGACACACCTTCTCATTCAATGCGTTTTCTTTATTTTCATGACTATTTACATTGTAAATTCTCACTGAAGGCATCAAAACTATGAATGAACACATGTGGAGTTATGTACTTAACAAAAAAGGTGAAATAACTGAAAACATGTTTTATATTCTAGTTTCTTCAAAATAGCCACCCTTTGCTCTGATTACTGCTTTGCACACTCTTGGCATTCTCTCCATGAGCTCCAAGAGGTAGTCACCTGAAATGGTTTTCCAACAGTCTTGAAGGAGTTCCAAGAGGTGTTTAGCACTTGTTGGCCCCTTTGCCTTCACTCTGCGGTCCAGCTCACCCCAAACCATCTCGATTGGGTTCAGGTCCGGTGACTGTGGAGGCCAGGTCATCTGCCGCAGCACTCCATCACTCTCCTTCTTGGTCAAATAGCCCTTACACAGCCTGGAGGTGTGTTTGGGGTCATTGTCCTGTTGAAAAAGAAATGATCGTCCAACTAAACGCAAAGCAGATGGGATGGCATGTCGCTGCAGGATGCTGTGGTAGCCATGCTGGTTCAGTGTGCCTTCAATTTTGAATAAATCCCCAACAGTGTCACCAGCAAAACACCCCCACACCATCACACCTCCTCCTCCATGCTTCACAGTGGGAACCAGGAATGTGGAATCCATCCGTTCACCTTTTCTGCGTCTCACAAAGACACGGCGGTTGGAACCAAAGATCTCAAATTTGGACTCATCAGACCAAAGCACAGATTTCCACTGGTCTAATGTCCATTCCTTGTGTTTCTTGGCCCAAACAAATCTCTTCTGCTTGTTGCCTCTCCTTAGCAGTGGTTTCCTAGCAGCTATTTGACCATGACGGCCTGATTCGTGCAGTCTCCTCTTAACAGTTGTTCTAGAGATGGGTCTGCTGCTAGAACTCTGTGTGGCATTCATCTGGTCTCTGATCTGAGCTGCTGTTAACTTGCGATTTCTGAGGCTGGTGACTCGGATGAACTTATCCTCAGAAGCAGAGGTGACTCTTGGTCTTCCTTTCCTGGGTCGGTCCTCATGTGTGCCAGTTTCGTTGTAGCGCTTGATGGTTTTTGCGACTCCACTTGGGGACACATTTAAAGTTTTTGCAATTATCCGGACTGACTGACCTTCATTTCTTAAAGTAATGATGGCCACTGGTTTTTCTTTAGTTAGCTGATTGGTTCTTGCCATAAAATGAATTTTAACAGTTGTCCAATAGGGCTGTCGGCTGTGTATTAACCTGACTTCTGCACAACACAACTGATGGTCCCAACCCCATTGATAAAGCAAGAAATTCCACTAATTAACCCTGATAAGGCACACCTGTGAAGTGGAAACCATTTCAGGTGACTACCTCTTGAAGCTCATGGAGAGAATGCCAAGAGTGTGCAAAGCAGTAATCAGAGCAAAGGGTGGCTATTTTGAAGAAACTAGAATATAAAACATGTTTTCAGTTATTTCACCTTTTTTTGTTAAGTATATAACTCCACATGTGTTCATTCATAGTTTTGATGCCTTCAGTGAGAATCTACAATGTAAATAATCATGAAAATAAAGAAAACGCATTGAATGAGAAGGTGTGTCCAAACTTTTGGCCTGTACTCTATGTATGTATGTATCCTCCGAGAACCGTCACCTTATCGTGGTGGAGGAGTTTGAGTGCCCTAATGACCCTAGGAGCTATGCTGTCGGGGGCATTTTGCCCCTGGTAGGGTTTCCCATGGCAGATTGGTTCTGGGCGAAGGGTCAGACAAAGAACGGTTCAAAAGACCCTTCATGATGGTTATGATCAAGGATACGTGTACCCGGCCCAGAGGGTTACCGGGGCCCCGCCCTGTAGCCAGGCCTGGGGTTGGGGCCCGTGGGCGAGCACCTGGTGGTCGGGCCTTCGCCCATGGGGTCCGGCCGGGCCCAGCCCGAACCGGCTACATGGGCTTGTCCCCCTGCAGGCCCACCACCCGTAGAGGGATCCAGAAGGGTTCGGTGCAATGTGGATTGGGCAGCAGACCAAGGCGGGGGCCTTGGCGGTCCGATCCTCGGTTACAGAAGTTGGCTCTTGGGACATGGAATGTCACCTCTCTGGCAGGGAAGGAGCCGGAGCTTGTGGAAGAGGCTGAGCGCTACCGGCTAGATATAGTCGGCCTCACCTCGACACATAGTTCCGGCTCTGGAACCCTAGTCCTTGAGAGGGGTTGGACTCTCTCCTTCGCTGGAGTTGCTCCGGGTGAGAGGCGGAGGGCCGGGGTGGGCTTTCTGATAGCCCCCAGACTCTCTGCCTGTACGTTGGGGTTAACCCCAGTGGACGAAAGGGTTGCTTCCCTGCGCCTTCGGGTCGGGGAACGGGTCCTGACTGTTGTCTGTGCTTATGCACCGAACAACAGTTCAGAGTACCCACCCTTTTTGGAGTCCCTGGGACAGGTGCTGGACAGTGCCCCAACCGGGGACTCCATTGTTCTGCTGGTGGACTTCAACGCTCACGTGGGCAATGACAGCGGGACCTGGAGGGGCGTGATTGGGAGGAACGGCCTGCCCGATCTGAACCCGAGTGGTGTTCAGTTATTGGACTTCTGTGCGGGTCGCAGTTTGGCCATAACTAGCACCATGTTCAAACATAAGGATGTCCATTGGTGCACGTGGCACCAGGACAGCCTGGTCGCAGGTCAATGATCGACTTTGTAGTCGTATCATTTGACCTGCGGCCATATGTTCTGGACACTCGGGTGAAGAGAGGAGCAGAGCTGTCAACTGATCACCACCTGGTGGTGAGTTGGATCAGATGGTGGGGGAAGACGACGCGCAGACCTGGCAGGCCCAAACGAACAGTGAGGGTCTGCTGGGAACGCCTGGTGGAAGAACCTGTCCAGATGATCTTCAACTCCCACCTCCGGGAGAGCTTCGACCACGTCCCGAGGGCGGAGGGGGACATTGAGTCCGAATGGGCCTTGTTCCACTCTGCCATTGTTGAGGCGGCGGTCGCGAGCTGTGGCTGCAAGGCCACTGGTGCCAGTCGCGGCGGTAATCCCCGAACCCGCTGGTGGACACCAGAGGTGAGGGGAGCCGTCAGGCTGAAGAAGGAGGCCTACAGGGCATGGTTGGTCTGTGGGTCTCCGGAAGACAGCACAGCGGCGGCAGTCGTGGAGGCAAAAACTCGGGCGTGGGAGGAGTTCGGTGAGGCCATGGAGGAAGACCATCGATCGGCTCCAAAGAGGTTCTGGCAAACCGTCCGGCGCCTCAGGGGGGGAAGGCGGCAACTTGCTCACACTGTTTACAGTGGGGGCAGGGAGCTGCTGACGTCAACTGGGGACATTGTCGGGCGGTGGAAGGAATACTTTGAGGAGCTCCTCAATCCCACCAACACATATTCCAGTGAGGAAACAGAGACGGGGGTCTCAGGGGCAGGTCGTCCAATTTCTGGGGCAGAAGTCGCCGAGGTGGTGAAACAACTCCGAGGCAGCGGAGCCCCGGGGGTGGATGAGATTCGTCCCGGATATCTCAAGGCTCTGGATGTTGTAGGGCTGTCTTGGCTGACACGCCTCTGCAGCATTGCGTGGACATCGGGGGCAGTGCCTCTGGAGTGGCAGACCGGGGTGGTCCCCATTTTCAAGAAAGGGGACCAGAGGGTGTGTTCCAACTACAGGGGGATCACACTCCTCAGCCTACCCGGTAAGGTCTACTCCAGGGTGCTGGAGAAGAGGGTCCGGTCGATAGTTGAACCTCGGATCGAGGAGGAGCAATGTGGTTTTCGTCCCGGACGCGGAACCGTGGACCAGCTCTTTACCCTCGCCAGGGTGCTGGCAGTTCGCCCAACCAGTCCACATGTGTTTTGTGGATTTGGAGAAGGCTTACGACCGTGTCCCCAGGGGCATCCTGTGGGGGGTGCTCCGGGAGTATGGGGTGGGTGGCCCCTTGCTAAGGGCCATCCAGTCCCTGTATCGAAGGAGCATGAGTCTGGTTCGTGTGGCTGGCAGTAAGTCGGACCTGTTCCCGGTGAGGGTTGGACTCCACCAGGGCTGCCCTTTGTCACCGGTTCTGTTCATAACTTTTATGGACAGAATTTCTAGGCGCAGCCAAGTGGTGGAGGGTGTCAGGTTCGGTGATGGGAGAATCTCGTCCCTGCTTTTTGCGGATGACGTGGTCCTCCTAGCTCCATCGAACAGTGACCTCCAGCTCTCACTGGGGCGGTTCGCAGCCGAGTGTGAAGTGGCTGGGATGAGAATCAGCACCTCCAAGTCCGAGGCCATGGTCCTCAGCCAGAAAAGGGTGGATTGCCCACTCCAGGTCAGGGGGGAGGTCCTTCCTCAGGTGGAGGAGTTTAAGTATCTCGGGATCTTGTTCACGAGTGAGGGTAGGATGGAGCGGGAGATTGACAGGTGGATTGGGGCGGCGTCAGCAGTGATGCGGGCGCTTAACCGGTCCGTTGTGGTGAAAAGGGAGCTTAGCCAGAAAGCAAAGCTCTCGATTTACCGGTCGATCTACGTTCCAACCCTCACCTATGGTCACGAGCTCTGGGTAGTGACCGAAAGAATGAGATTGCGAATACAAGCGGCCGAAATGAGTTTCCTCCGCAGGGTGGATGGGCTCAGCCTTAGGGATAGGGTGAGGAGCTCAGACATTCGGGAGGGACTCGGAGTAGAGCCGCTGCTCCTCCACATCGAGAGGAGCCAGCTGAGGTGGTTTGGGCATCTGGTAAGGATGCCTTCCGGACGCCTCCCTTGGGAGGTGTTTCGGGCATGTCCAACCGGGAGGAGACCTCGGGGCCGCCCCAGGACACGCTGGAGGGACTACATCACCCGGCTGGCCTGGGAACGCCTCGGGGTTCCCGCGGAAGAGCTGATGGAAGTGGCTGGGGAGAGGACTGTCTGGGCTTCCTTGCTGAGGCTGCTGCCCCCGCGACCCGGACCCGGATAAGCGGAGGACGACGAGTACGAGTACGATATATATATATATATATATACATATATATTTATTTATGTTTATGTTTGTTAATAATTCCTGTTTATTTAACTATAAATTAAATAAATAATTAATATATAATTAAATTAAATAAATAATAAATAAATAATTAAATATATAAATAAATACACCCCCTCCCGCACCATCCACTCAACCTCTGCTGGTCTCCTCACCATTCCCACCTCACGCCTCAGTACCATGGGTGCCCAAGCCTTCAGCTGCAGACTCTGGAACCCCCCCCACATAAGACAGTCAGACTCCATCACATCATTCAAATCCCAACTCAAAACCCACCTGTTCAAACTGGCATATTCACTCTAACTGGACACTGTGCACTACACTTTTTATGTTGATGTTTTGTTTTAACAATGTCTTTTATCCTCTATGCTCTGTAAGGCGACCTTGGGTGACGTGAAAGGCACCTCCAAGTAAAATGTATTATTATTATCATTATTATTATTATTATTATTATTAATATTATAAAATTATCATCACATTTATGTGACAAGGTGCATGTCTGACAGAGGTTTCAAAGTAAAGATATCTCTACCACTGCTTTTTCCATTTTGACAACTTTACTAAATCTGGCTCTTGTAAGCCCGACAGCTTTATGGAAGTGCAATTTTCACAAAGTGAGTTTCAATATTTAAATTTGATAACTTTTTTTATTCCTAAATCAGAAGAAAACAGGGGCAGTTATGCTTGCTTTTAAAGATCTCTGACTGCTTTTTCCTGTCAGTTTGTTCTCTTTGAAGCTGGAAACATACACTCACCCAGTATTTCCTGCAGTTTTTGTATCTCTGGAAATAGGCTGAACACATGCTCTTATCATAGTTTGAGGCATCCAAACACTTCTGGGAGGCATCACTCTCCTGAAAAAGAGAAGAAATTCAAACAAGGAAACAGGATTAGAAACTCAGAGACACTGTCACATTCCAGCAGCAGTCCCATGTTTTGGCACAGAGTCGCAAAGCTTACATCGATGCATGGGTTCACGTCCTGACTCCGAACTTTTCGTGCATTTTTATCCATTCGGATCTGTGTACAAATGGACAGTATAAACAGGTTCAGTTTTTGCACATTGTGATGGTGTGTACTTATTACAAGTCACTCATCACATGTTACTGTGATGAATGACTTAAACATACCGTGTAATTATACTATTTTCATTATTTATATCTGAATAAAATCAGCAGATATCTTGTGATGAAGTCATCTTTCAAATATGGAAAAAAATAAAACTGAAGCTACAGAAAGTGTTACTGATCATTCGAAAAACTGAAACCAATGCATGAAAACTGTCAGCTGATGCACCACTACATGAATATAAAGACAAATGATTTTATCTCTTTGTTGTTCATGGAAGGGGATTATATGGAGAACTAACCACTTTGTTATTTTAATTACAAAAACTTAATTGATCCCCAGAGAAACATTGAGATAATAAATTGGGATTATTGTGGGATCAGATGGATTTACAATAAAAATACAGCTAGCCTATAAATAATAAAACATAGATTTTTCAATGGAACATAGTTTGCTTAGCAGTAAAAATTAAAAGAAATGAGGGACTTCCTAGTGGCTTTGAGTTTATGGTGCTGACCAAGTACTATGTCATTTCCCATGTCTTCCCTTATTTCATGTTATCTCCCTACTGTAATTCCTCTGATGACATCATAAAATGCCCAAAGATACTTTAAAATTTAAATGAGGTCTGTCTTGCAGTTGTATGCCTCAGTGAAACTGTCAAGTTTCAGTTACAGTTTATCAGTGACTGTGTTTACAAGGTCTTTAGTATCCCGGTTTTGATTGGGTTTTTTTAAGTATCCCATTTTTGTGTTTGTGCATGTAAACACCATATCCCGAATTCAGAAACCGGGTTATGCCCTTTTCCCGGTTTCAAGAAGCCCGGTTTTGCCACCTGGAGTACTCCAATATAAGCCGGGATACTGGAGCATGTATACGCCTTATCCCGGTTTCATGAATGGTTCAACTACGTCACACAGCCGGCTGAAGGATGCCCTACTCATTCTGAAGTTTTCTCTCTACTCTGAATCTGTAAACTCCATGAGAACGATCCTATCCCACCAGTCACAGCTACGTATTTTCATCCACTGTTGCCTTGTACTGCGTGGTGGCAGTGACAGCCGAATACTAGAGCTTGAGATTCTCTGCGCGCCCGGCCTAATAATGTCAAAATATTATTTACAGACTGATTTAACAGACGATCACTGCTGCCACGATCACTGGAAAGTCTGGGCGAGAGGCTTCCACAGAGGAGCGCCCAGTTTGCACCAGCTTTAAACACGTTATTTACTTCACTCAAACTGCGTGTGGCTATTAGCCAGTTAGTGAATTAGACCTTGTTTATCAGTGAGAATCATTTGCATAGAAATGTCCAATTTTTTTTACAATATTTATTCACAGCCCTTCACCACCTGGATCCTAAAATAAACACCTGTTTTATTACATAATCATGCTTCCGTGTTGCGCCATTCATTAAGATCCTATGTTTCTGTCATTCAAATAACAAGACTTGTGGTTTAATACTCTTAATTATAACAGCCAACTTATTGAAAAATGTCGGGTTTAAATCGGGCTCGGGTCCATAATTACAGTTAATTGGACGGGCCGGGCCGGTCCCGGACATAACGTGCACAATGTGCATAACGAGCTGGATTTTTTGGGCCCGATCTAAGCTCTACCAAATACCTATCAAAGTTGGTGACGTATTCAATATTTGTTGTCGCTCTCTCCTCCCATTGCTGAAGATGAAGTGGATGAGCCATAGCTGTAATGCAACGTGAGTGTTTACTAATGCTAAGCCCGCTAGAAGCCACAGAGGTGTCATTTTTGTTTTACTTCTAAATATAATAAATATATCACATTTCCCGCTCAATCTGTTGTAAACAAAAGACGTAAAAGATGTAACACACGCCTGCGCAGATAGGATGCAGTGATCAGAAAACGGGTTACTGGTATTTATCATGTATACAGGGATATGAATAACCGGGTTTCTCTGTGTTCCATGTAAACATCATATCCCGGATATGCTCAAAACCGGGATAAGCCTCAAAACCGGGATACTAAAGACCTTGTAAACACAGTCAGTGTCTGTCCAGACTCATGTGTGGCCATGGACAGTTGACAGTGCTTCAAATATGGATGCTGCTGCAAAGAAGCAACATATTCTAAAACACTGACGCTTCAAACACATCTTCAACCTGGCAGCACAGATCTATACCATCACCACAGATTCAAGATTAGGGTCATTAATTCGGTATCTGACCAAATGTCTCCCCTTTTCTTCCCGAGTTATCATGTTCTGCAAAATAAGTGTTTTTGCAGAACATTATGATGTCACAGCAAAGCTCAACTTTGACCTTTTGGTTATAAAATATCATCACTTCATCATTTTTCCTATGAGACTTTTGTTTGAACTTTTGTCATTATCACTGTATGAATTATTAAGCTATGGCCAAAAAAACTGTTTTTTGAAGTCACAGTGACCTTTGACCTCCAAATTCTAATCAGTTCATCGTTGTGTCCAAGTGGATGTTTGTGCCAAATTTGAAGAATTTCCCTCAAGGTGTCTTGAGGTATCACGTTCATGAGAATGGGATGGATGGATGTATGGAGAAACATATGGACAAACGAGCAACCCAAAACCAAAATGCCTCCAGGTGCAGCTATCACCAGCGCCAAGGCATAAAAATGAAGCCAAGTTATCTAATCTTTTTGTGATGGCAATGAAAAAACACAGGTAAAGTATTACACTGACTAATTATCTTTTAATTTATTGATAACTTCATTTTTATTTAAATAAAATGACAAATGGCAAATCCCTACCCTCAGTTCTCAGAGCCCAGAAATGACATCTTTAAACCTTCAAACCCAAGGTATTTAGGCAAAGTGTTTCATCCATAACCATATGAAAGGGAGAAAAGCAACTATGTCCTATTTCTGAAGCTGTAATCCGCAAATGGTTGGTGTTCTGCGACTTTTCATGATATTCCCTTTAAATGTTCTTAAAGTTAAGAAACACAAAACACATTCCATTCCACATTGTTTGTTAATGCAATATTCTGTTTCTGCATGTGCACTTGCACATTACTGAAGCTGTATGATGATGTGCATGAATAATGATTACATATATCGTCTGAATCACATCGAAATAATTAAAATCCAAGATACCATATTTTTTCTAAGGTGCACAATTTAATTAAATGGAAATATTATAGATGTGTTGTGAATTGTTGTACACATGTCTCCCAAAACTTTAGCCTGTCTCCATTTTATCTGCACAAGTTTGTAATGATGGAACCACGAAATAATCTCTAATTACTTTTTCTACTTACTAATTAGAATAACTAGAAGTTTCAGAACTAGTTTACTTGAGAGCCAGCTGCAAAAAGTACATTCTGATTGATGCTTTCTGATTTTTGAGGACAATACTAATTTTGACATCTGAGAGTAAAAACTAGGCCTATCTGATAACCAGTGTTGTAAGGTAACAAAGTAATAATATCCCATTACAGTACCTAAGTATTTTTTGAAAGTATCTGTACTTTACTTGAGTTTTTACATTTCTTTCAACTTTTGCTTTTACTCCACTACATTTCCTAAATAAAATGATACTTTTACTTCAATACATTTCCCCTAAGCATCTTCGTTATTACCCAAAAGGTAAGGCAGAAGGGACGAATGGACAAATGAATTAATGTGAGGGAAGAAAAAAAGAGCATTTTGGTCTATAAATCATTTAAGTTGTGAAGAAGACCTTGTTTTCCCTCAAGTGTGACTTACCTTTCATTTAAGGTTTACATGTCATGAAGAAATAAACGTCAGAATCCTCAGAATTTTGACCGCTTGCTTTTAATTAGCAACATTTACTTGTATTTTTAATTCTTAATTACATATAATTAGGGATGTCCCGATCCAGCTTTTTCACTTCTGATCCGATAACGATATTACAGCCTTGAGGTTTGGCCGATACCGATACCAATCCGATCCAAGCGCGAATTATACATATTCACTTATTTTGTTGTCAGTCATGTTAGAAAAGGTTTGATCAAGCGATATTACTCTAACAAGAACAACTACTTAATCGGGTTAGTTAGAATGATCCACAACAGTTGGTATGAGAAACTGACCCGTTCATTGTTAACAGGGTTAAATAAACAAACTTTAAACTTGAACATTAACATTAAATAAAAAATATAGCTGGTTTGCTTTGGCTGCTTTGGCCCCTTAAATAGAAAATAAATCAGCACAAGAAATCTTTAAAATGTCTAACATTGAAATTAAAATAGCAGCAAGACTCCACACACTTGTGCTTTGGCCCCCTAATAAATAAAAAATAGATGAATACCACAAGACATTGTTGACATTTAACAAACAATGCAGCCTTTCCTTTTCAGTTATTTTAGTAATGTCAGTGCCAGCCTGTTTGAACAAGCAATAGTCCATCCATGGCTCCAGTTTCACTAATTGTGCCCAAAACAATGCCATCAGTAGGGCCGTAACGGTACATGTATTTGTGTCGAACCGTTCAGTACGCGACTTTCGGTTCGGCACGACCCTGTACCGAATTATTGGGCGCAGGATATTATTTTATTTTATTTTGTTTTATTTTAATTCCGTTTTTGCGAGCCGAACCATTTAAAATATCTAGTTAACCGGTAGCCGAATATATTCAGCCAAATATTGCAAAAAGACACACATTCGGTATTCGGTGGAATAAGTTAAAAGCAAGGCCGAATAATAGCGGATTGATAATGCAATCAAACAGCGTGCCGTGACGGGCGGAATAAAATGTAGGTAGTGTGGCGATCCGTCCGTCACAGCACTTGCATTTGCGACTAATAATAGTTTTGAGCGAGCAAAATAGGCTTAAATCATTCAGCACGCTGTGTGAGCAGCCTACAGATTTCAACCAGCAGCAGAAATGAAAGGCGAATCCCACCGATTGTGGGTTGAACGGGGGTCACAGACACAGACAGTAACGTTAATGCATTCCTGTCAAATACGGCGGCCTTTGGCTTACTGGGCGACAGAGAAGTCGGTTCCAATAATATCCTCTTCTTGGTGTCATGACTGCCCAGAAGTACCTGAACAGTCGAGCCAGCCTAACACAGGTATGTGATGTGTCAGAGGAGAAACGAGCCTTTCACATTTCTCTCTTTGTGGCAGTAACGGTCCACAAACCTCACCGCACTTTAGGGACTGTTCATTACTTATGAAGGGACTGTCAGGGGAGGAAGGTGGCTGGTTGATTTTTATTTTATTTATTTATTTTATTTTGATCCCCCCTATTCCTATAAGTAATTTATTCCATTGAAATATCTTTGATGTATTATAGAAAAGTGATTTATCTTTTCATAAATGACAAAAGGCACATCTGCCTCATTTTCACTGTGGTATCGTGATACTACTCAGAACCATGATATTTTCATTGGTATCGCACAGCGGGTCCCAATTTTGGTACCGTAACAACACTAATCTGGAGGGGGTTCATCTGCAAAAACTAATGAAAAACTAAACAGTGATATTTGGTATTCAGTACTCGGTATTTGGCCAACCGTTTAATAATATTCGGCTTCAGCTTCGGCCACAAATTTTCATTTCGGTGCATCCCTACTTTGGTTTCAGGGTAAAATACAAAGATGGAAATAAACAAGTGGACAAGACAAAAGCAGTGTGCCGACACTGCAGAACAGCGGTCGGGTATGTACTTGGAAACAAGTCTAACATGCTAACGCATCTAAAGCGACACCACCCGAGTTTGAACGTTAACCGGCACGACTAGAAAAAGCAATCTGGTGCAAACTATGATGTCGTCGTTTAAAAAGAAAGAGCGTTTCCCTGACCATTGCGCTAAAGAAATAACCAACGCCATTGGAGTTGAGTAAAATTGTTTAAGCTGCACTTTAGATATAAGCATGTTTTGTTTACTGCACTTTAACAAAGTGGGAAAGCTAAGTAAGTAGGGATGTAACGATGCATCGTGACTCGATTTAAAATCGATACAAATGCGTGACGATTCGCACCGGTTGACAGAAAAAATGAATCGATTTGCGAATAGGAGAGAAGTAGGATATGTTCCTTTTTTTTTAATAGGTCACGTTATCTTTAAAAAAAGTCACTGGTTGGTGACTCATTCAAGTCATGTGACTTACGTCACTACGCAGGTACGGGCACAGAACGAGGGAAGAAATGGCGACAGAAGGCAGCGACTTTGTCATAGAGGATGCACAGCGCGGTCTTAAGTCACCTGTGTGGCAGCATTTTGGATTCCCCATATACACAAAGACAACCGGTGAGAAATGGACAGACAAAACCAAAACAGCATGTAAATATTGCAGAAGACTGCTACCATATAACGGCAACACGAGCAACATGCAGCAGCATATTAGCCGCCACCACAGTGAGAAGCAAAGTAAAGTTACGCCACCTCAGCGAAAATTGCCGAGGGGGCAAACCACCCTGACGGGAGGCTTTGCAGCTCCTCTCCCTCATCACAACGCAAGAGCGCAAGAAATCACCAAGGCAATTGGTTATTTTATTGGAAAAGATTTGAGGCCGTTTTCCGTTGTTGAAAACGAGGGCTTTCGGCTGTTGGTGAACACGCTAGAGCCAAGATACCGCATCCCGTCACGACAGCACTTCAGCCAGGTGGTGGTGCCAAAACTCTACCAGGAGGTAAGAGCTGATGTGGTTGAGATTCTCCGGGAGGCTGATACTGTGTCTATCACAACCGACGGGTGGACATCTAGAGCCACGCAGAGTTATATCACTATAACTGCTCATGTGATCAATGCGGAGTGGGAGTTGGCTGGCTTTGTGCTTCAGATGCGACCTCTTTTGGAGTCACATACGGGGGCTAACATAGCCGAAGTGCTAAAGGAGGCGGTGGCGGAATGGCAGCTGGCAAGGCAACAACAAGGCATCGCAGTAGTCACCGACAACGCGAGAAATATGGATGTGGCAGTGAGGGAAGCCGGGCTGGCACCGCACATCAAGTGTTTCGCCCACACTTTAAATTTAGCCATCCAGGCTGGTTTGAGTGTGCCGCGCGTCTCGCGCTTGCTGGGTCGCATCCGGCGGATTGTGAACTTCTTCCACAGGAGCCCAACAGCCACTGCTGTGTTGGCTGCGAAGCAAAAACTACTGCTCGGCCCGGACATCAATGAGCACAAGCTAATTGTGGACGTTACAACACGCTGGAATAGCAGCCTGGACATGCTGCAACGGTATCTCGACCTGCAACCGGCTGTGGCTGCTGCTTTGCTTAGCCCCGAAGTCTGTCGCAACGCCCGCGAGATCGACACACTGGACAACTTGGACATCCGTGATGCAGAGGACATCATGAAACTTCTCAAACCTTTAAAGACAGTGACCACCGTGCTAAGTGATGAACAAAACCCAACAGTGTCTCTAATTGTGCCCTTAAAGCACAATTGAGCAGAGCATGTTGCCTGTGGAAGAGGACTCCACCACTGTGAGCATGATGAAGAAAGCAATCTTCAACAGTTTATCAGACAGATACACTGGGCCTGGGGACAACCATCTGCTGGACTGCACTGCCTTAGACCCCAGATTCCGCTCTCTACCTCATCTTACTGAAGGGTGTGTTCCAGAGGGTGAAGGAGAAAGCTGTGCAGATGTACAACCAGGTACTTATTTTACTTAATTAATAGTAGTACTAGTGTTGCTTTTGCATTAAGGCCAGGTCTGTGTGTCATACTTATTTTCATACTGATCTTTGTCCTTGTTGTTGTCTCGTTTTTCCTGTGTTTTTCCTTGTCTCTTTCCCCTTTCTGCTTCTTTTCCTTTTTTTTTTCTTTTTCCATTGGTTGATCTGTTTTAGTGATTTTGTATTGGATTTTGTATAAGATCTTTGGGATTGTTTTCCTCTCCTGCACAATTATTTGCCTTTATATTATTAAACAGATATACAGTATACATATATTATTTTTTAATTGTGCATATGAATAATATAATACATATATTAATAAGTTCTTGTCTTGCTGTTTACAGACCAATTCCCCAGTGGAGGAAACTGGAGGTGTAACAGACACCGGTGTCTCTACACATGCAGCAGAGCTGCCTGCTGACCAGGCAGACATGGTGGATGCAGACCTTCAACAACCACCTCTCAAAAAGACTGCATTGGAAGATCTCCTAGCAGGGACTTTCACAGAAAGTGTAGGGACAGCACAGACCAATCACATGTGTGGAATTGAGGCAGAAATTGTCAGGTACAGAAGTGAAATGTCTATTTCCCTCACAAGCAGCCCACTGAAATGGTGGAAGGAGAACAGTAAGTTTTACCCACTGCTTTCACCTCTAGCAAAGGCCTACCTCACCACACCAGCCACCTCTGTCCTGAGTGAAAGGGTCTTTTCGACCGCAGGGGATGTTGTAACCTCACAGAGATCTCAGCTACGGCCTGAGAATGTTGACATGTTGATTTTCCACAAGAGAAACCTGAAAGTTTCAAGCTACACAAGCCAGTCTTAGTTTATTTGAAGAGAGTTTTGATATTATTATTTTGATGTGGGATTTGTTTTTAAAAATCCAGTTATTCTTTGTTATTTATGTGAATAACTACTTCAGTGAATAACTACTTCAGTTGCACTTTTTTATAAGACACAAAAACAGTGTTTTAACAGTGTTTCTGTAAAGAAAGGACCTCTTTTTTGGTCAAGATTGTATAATCTTTTGTTATTTAAGTTACTGAATTACCAGTACACCAGTTTAATCGCTCTGCGATAATCTGTTATTTGTGAGATTGTTTCCAAAAAAAGGAGATATTGTTTAAGATGACCATGCAAGTTGCACTTTTTATAAGAGGACACAAACTGTTTTACAGAGTTTCTGTAAAGAAAGCACCTCTAAGATGTTTTTGCTACGAATAAAAGATAATTTTATTTGGTCATAATTTGTCTGTAGCTCATTTTTACAATAAAAAAAATCGTGAGAAAATCGTATCGTGAACAAAAAAATCGTGAACCAAATCGAATCGTGAGTTGAGTGAATCGTTACATCCCTATAAGTAAGTTCCTAGTAAAACGGAATCTGAGCAGGCTTTGAAGCTGACCAGCTGCACTATACTTTTTATTTTATTTGAGTGAAACTGTTCAAGCAGAAATTTATATTTATATTTTTCATTCAAAAAATGTGTTAAAAAAACAGGAGGATTTTATTTTTCACTTTTATATTCCTATTTTCATTTAAACAATGTGAAAAAGCAGAATTTTATATATATATTTCTTTCATTCAAAAATTGGGTAAAAAGAGTTAACTGCTGTGGTGGTATGTTTTAATAAGGTTACCAATAAGTAAAAGATATTTAATAATTGTCTATTTTTTTCATTACTGTACCGAAAAAAAAAAGAACCGTGACTTGTGTACCGATGTACGTACTGAACCGTGATTTTTGTGTACCCTTACACCCCTAGCCATCAGTGCTCTTTACTTAAACAGTAAGAGTGTAAACCAAATACACATATCACTCTCAAAAAACAGAGCAGAAAACAAATAGTCAGTTAACTAAATTGACCGCTACTCTTCCTACCCTCCGTGTGTCTGCCGTCTGCATGCTTGCCTGGTGGATTGATAGTAAGACCTGGAGCGGATCACTGGAACGGACTGCTTGAATCACGGAGCGCTGGGCTGGCCGGAAAACCTGGATCGGACTCTCTGAAAAATAATAATAATAATAATAATAATCCGAATATCGGATCGGGACATCCCTACATATATCAGAAAAATACTTTTGATAGTCAAGTAAAGTAAATTTAATTTTTACTTTTACTCAAGTAACATTCTAATAGGTACTTCATCTACCACTGCTGGTAACTACATGTCAGCTTATATCATTTTTTAAGAGACATGAATTGTGACGTTATTCAAGAGTTGTTAACAAGATATGTAGGTACTGAGCAGAACAGCAAATAATATAATATTACTTTTAAATAGTTAACTTCTAAATAATAAAATGCAACATATATCTGAGATTTAAAAAAATGAGTAAAAACATTACAAATATTATAACCTATGCTTGCACTGGTTTTGCTTTGCTCCTTAATCACCATCTTGTTTATTGTGAATATTTTGTGGGGATGCACGATAATATCAGCATGCCATCTGTATCAGCTGATATTGGCTTTAAAATGAAATATCAGAATCAGCCATCATGCTGATAATATCATTACATCATAGGTATCGGCCGATATTGGCTTTAAAATCAACTATAAGAATTGGCCAACATGCGTTTTCTTATTTGCACAATAAATTACTATTACATACATTTAGTCAGGCGGCTTAAAGACATATGTGAAAAGAATGAGGACAAAAGCACCAAATTTCACCACCAATCACCATAGCTTTCAATTTAGAAGGGGAGCCTCTTCATCACAATTGTGGAAGGCGGCCATCTTGGATCTATAAGTGCCAATATCTCAGCTTCCAAGCTACTTAGAAGGTCAATTTTGTTGACAAAATATACATTTAACACTTACTACTTAACACTCACTTATTAGACATGATCAATATATCTTTATTAACAGGCTATGTACCACAGTCTTTTAAGGTAGCTGTAATTAAACCTCTCCTAAAGAAGCCCACCCTGGATCCAGAGGTGTTAGCCAACTATAGACCAATATCTAATCTTCCCTTTCTTTCAAAGATCCTTGAGAAAGTAGTCGCAGACCAGCTGTGTGATTTTCACCATGATAATAATTTATTTGAGGAATTTCAGTCAAGAAGACAGCACTAGTTAAAAATGATCTTCTGATTGCTTCAGACAAAGGACTCGTCTCTTGTTTTATTAGATCTTAGTGCGGCGTTTGACACAACTGACCATCAAATTCTGCTACAGAGACTGGAACACTTAATTGGCCTAAAGGTTCTGCACTAAGCTGGTTTAAATCTTATTTATCTGATCGTTTTCAGTTTGTTCACGTTCATGATGAATCATCCTTACGTACTAAAGTTTGTTTTGGAGTTCCGCAAGGTTCTGTGCACGGACCAATCCTATTTACTCTATATATGCTTCCTTTAGGTAACATCATTAGAAATCACTCTGTAAATTTCCATTGTTATGCAGATCATACACAGTTGTTATATCTATCGATGAAGCCAGAAGAAACTAATCAATTAACTAAACTTTAACTATCTTAAAAACATAAAAACCTGGATGAGCACCAATTTCCTTATGTTAAATTCAGACAAAACTGAAGTTATTGTTCTTGGCCCCAAACAACGCGGAGACTCTTTATCTGATGACATAGTTTCTCTAGATGGCATTGTTCTGGCCTCTAGCACTACCGTAAGAAACCTCGGAGTAATATTTGATCAAGATTTGTCTTTTAATTCTCATTTAAAACAAACCTCACGGACTACATTTTTCATCTGCGTAATATTGCGAAAATTAGGCCTATCCTGACCCGAAAAGATGCAGAAAAATTGGTCCACGCTTTTGTTACCTCAAAGCTGGATTACTGTAACTCCCTATTATCAGGTAGCTCTAGTAAGTCTTTAAAAACTCTCCAGCTAATTCAGAATGCAGTCGCATGTGTACTAACAGGAACTAAGAAACAAGATCATATTTCTCCTCTTTAAGCTTCTCTGCACTGACTCACTGTAAAATCCAGAATTGAATTTAAAATCCTACCGTTAACTTATAAAGCTCTATATGGTCAGGCTCCGTCATATCTTAGAGAGCTCATAGTGCCTTATTATCCCACCAGAACACTGCACTCTGAGAACACAGGGTTACTCGTGGTCCCTAAAGTCTCCAAAAGTAGATCAGGAGCCAGAGCCTTCAGCTATCAGGCTCCTCTCCTTTGGAATCATCTTCCTGTTGCGGTCTGGGAGGCAGACACCGTCTCCACATTTAAGACTAGACTTAAGACTTTCCTCTTTGATAAAGCTTATAGTTAGGGCCAGCTTGTACCAGCCCCTAGTTAGGCTGACTTAGGCCTAGTCTGCCGGGGGACCTCCTATAATACACCGGGCACCTTCTCTTCTTCTCTCTCTTTCTCTCATGTCCTGTTACTACATCTTGCTAACTCGGCCATACTGCATGTCACTATCTCAGCTTCTTCTCCGGAGCCTTTGTGCTCCACTGTCTCGCAGGTTAATTCATATCGCAGCAGTGCCTGGATAGTGTGACGTGTGTGGTTGTGCTGCTGCCGTGGTCCTGCCAGATGCCTCCTGCTGCTGCTGTTGTTACCATTAGTCATACTTCTACTGTTATTATACACATATTAGTGCTGCACGATTAATCTAATCACAATCGCGATGTCAGGCTGTGCGATTACGTAACTGCATAAAAGGCTGCAATTTGCGATTTAATGTAGGCTAAATAAATGTTAACATGTGTGCCTGTGAACGTGACTGCCTCTCCTGTAGTGTGTGGAGTTTGTTGACATCACGCCCACAAGCTATCCTGGTGCGTGCAGCCGGCGTGCAGCAGTGACCAACACAGACACTGAAGAAGAGCATGAGCTCGACCATGAACAGGCTGAAGTGGTGGCGATAAAACGTCTGTTACATGGCAATACTTTGGATTCAGGTACGGCGAAGTTGAACAGAAAGACGTGCTGTGTAAAAGTCGCCACGTCCCGCGGCAACACGACCAATCTATATCAGCACTTGAAATGGGACGTGGCGACTTTAACTTTTAAACTTTTACACAGCACATCTTTCTGTCCAACGTCGTCGTACCTGAAAGACGTGCTGCATAAAAGTTTAAAAGTTAAAGTCACCACGTCCCGCGGCAACACGACCGATCTATATCAACACTTGAAACAGCACAGCACAGGGAAAAGTAGGAAGAGTGCATGCGAGAGAAAGCCGAGCCGTGTAACGTTAAAGACAACGAGACAACTGAAAGCCGCCAGAGCCTCATAAAACAACATCCAAGCACAGTTAAGCAAACATTTGTAAGTGTCACAAGGAAATCATGGACTCTGTAACAAATTTGTCATTTACGTGACAACGCCTGAACGCAACAAAGGCTCGCTCCGCTGTGTATACAGTTCCGTGCTGCGCTGCTGTGTGAGCAGTGTGTTTGACTGTGCTCAGTCTGTTGATGGTCATTAACACACTGTCTGTCCATAACAATAACTGTCAGGTCAGTGCCCCCTGATATAATGTAGGGGAAACACTGAATCAAGCAAAAAGACTCATGATACCATTTATTTATTACACTTTATTGTAATTATATTGTAATCACAATCGCGATATTGTCCACCATAATTGCAATCGCACATTTTTCCCAAATCGTGCAGCACTAACACATATGATTATTGTCACATATATATATACTATCAGACACTTATATATACTTTCAACATATTGTACCACAATAACCAGAATTATAATTATAATATTATTATAACATCATTATTTTCATTAATGTTGTTGTAAGCTACTGTCATTACTGTCTGTCCTACATCTCTCTCTGTCTCTCTGTCTCTGTCTCTGCCTCTGTCTCTCTCTCTCTCTCTCTCTCTCCCTCTCTCATTGTGTCATACGGATTACTGTTAAAGAGGCAACATCACTGTCCGAGGGCTGCCATAGAATGGCAACAAGGATGTCAGCCGACCAACACTCGCTACCCGGTCCCTGGTTGCGATGATTTGCGATGCTGGCCAGCTAGGAATGAACTGGCAGCCAGTACAGTACAGTCCTTTCTGGTCTAGCTAACATTTAGCCGTGTTACTTACTGATCCATTAGAAAGAAAGCTAGCTGGACACCGGTGTTGAAACCTCTTTGGTCACGGAGCTGCCTCCATCTCTTGAATGCCCGACTGAGGTTTACTCTTGTTTTCCTCTTCTTTTATTACTCTCCTTTTTGTGCAACCTCACCTCCTCAGACAGATTAGCTCGTTTTCTTTTGGGAGGCCGTTTTTCACTTATCTCCAAAACTTTGTCCGTCTGCCATTGTGCTCGTGACTCAACTGTCTCATGCCCCGGCCAGTTCCTCATAAGGACCAGCTCCAGTCCCTGATTGGCTGACCGACCAGTTTGGCAATACATGACACATTTCCTGCCGTAAAGCAGAGTTTTTCCGCGAAAATTCGTCCCCGGTGGCAGAAGCTTATTGCAAAGTCATTACGTAACCTATGTAAACGCTGATAGTCTGATTTCTCTGTGTATACTACCCTGTGCAACCCACATTATTTTCATAATGATATATATAGGCAAAAATGCTGTCTGTTGCTTCTTTAATTTATCATGCTGATCTGTTCTGTACGACATTTATTGCACGTCTGTCTGTCCTGGAAGAGGGATCCCTCCTCAGTTGCTCTTCCTGAGGTTTCTATGTTTTTTTTTTTTCCCCCGTTAAAGGTTTTTTTTTGAGGGAGTTTTTCCTGATCAGCTGTGAGGCAAATTGTGATTTGTGATACTGGGCTTTATAAATAAAATTGAAATTGAATTGAATTTTCTGGATCAAGGAATGCATTAAAGCTGTTAGGAATATCACTAGATGATTGTTCATGCCAAGATCAAATAAAAATATTAATTCTGGGAATGTATTCACATGATTTTCAACAAAAGCTGCTGGCATTGATAACATGAATGATTTGAATTCAACTGAACTTTATTAGCTTCCCTTTTAAACACTATAAAACGTTTTTTGTGTGTACTGTATAATCCAATTATCTATCACATTTGCAACTGCAAAGCTCTGTGCATTTCCATTGTGCCCTATAGTTTATACAGTACATTGCTCCACCATGCTTAATAATCTCTAACTTAAAAGTGAAAGGCTAAAGTTACTTACTTCAATGAATGCATATTGTTGTCTCAAACGATGTTCGGGTAGGAGTCATTCCTAGACTAAATATTTCTTGGAGATGCTCTTTGGATAGGGATACATGTAGACATCACAAAGGTGTTTCAAAGCAATCTCTTTAAAAAGTCAAATACCTTTATAATGGCATGGTCATATTAGAATAGAAACAATCTCCAGTGCATTTCAGCACCAGTCTTTCATGAAGGAACAAACCAAATTATTTAATATTGCCACAAACAATCAACTAGTGATATTTGTAATAGCTTTAATGCATTCCTTGACCCAGAAAATGTATATTTTCTCACCAAGATTGACCTTCTAAGTAGCTTGGAAGCTGAGATATTGGCACTTACAGATTTTACATGGTGGCCATCTTGGAAATCCAAGATGGCTGCCTTCCACCATCTTGATGAAGTGGCTCCCCTTCTAAATTGAAAGTTATGATGATGAAAAACATGTGGAAAAAATTTGGTGCTTTTGTCTGGCGCGTCACCATTATTATGCTAAGCCGCTAGGGTTGGGACTCGTTAGGATTTTAACGATTCCGATTCCTTACCGATTCCTTCTTAACAGTCCGATTCCTTACCGATTCCTACATTATATTCATTATACTTGCTATACTTCAAAAAGTATATAATAAACACTAGGGATGCACCGAAATGAAAATTTGTGGCCGAAGCCGAATATTATTAAACCCTTGGCCAAATACCGAGTACCGAATACCGAATATCATTGTTTAGTTTTTCATTAGTTTTTGCAGATGAACCCCCTCCAGATTAGTGTTGTCACGGTACCAAAATTGGGACCCACTGTGCGATACCAATGAAAATAGCATGGTTCTGAGTAGTATCACGATACCACAATGAAAATGAGGCAGATGTGCCTTTTGTCATTTATGAAAAGATAAATCACTTTTCTATAATACATCAATGATATTTCAACGGAATAAATTACTTATTGACTTATTCATACTTCAAAAACAGCATCAATAAGTGATTAACATAGGGGGGAATCAAAATAAAATAAATAAATACAATAAAAATCAACCAGCCACCCTCCTCCCCTGACAGTCCCTTCATAAGTAATGAACAGTCACTAAAGTGCGGTGAGGTTTGTGGGCCATTACTGACACAAAGAGAGAAATGTGAAAGGCTTAAGCCGATGGCTGCCGTATTTGACAGGAATACATTACTGTCTGTGTCTGTGACCCCCGTTCAACCCACAACCAATGGGATTCGCCTTTCGTTTCTGCTGCTGGTTGAAATCTGTAGGCTGCTCGCACAGCGTGCTGAATGATTTAAGCCTATTTTGCTCGCTCAAAACTATTTTTAGTCGCAAATGCGAGTGCCATGACGGACGGATCGCCACACTGCCGGCATTTTATTCCGCCTGTCACGGCATGCCGTTTGATTGCGTTATCAAAACACGCCGCTGTTATTTGGCCTTGCTTTTAACTTATTCCACCGAATACGTGTTTTTTTGCAATATTCGGACGAATATATTCGTTTACCAAATATTCGGTGCATCCCTAATAAACACAAATGCAATCATACAAATACAAAAACTTTATTCTAACTATTGCACAGTACAATTCGATGAAAATACACATTTGTGTGTGGTGTGTATTTCACATTTAGAGCTTGTATCATCTCCCTGAGAATATATAACAAAAAGTGATTCTCTGATTTCTACAGTAACACTATTACCTCAAATTAACCACAACAATGTAATAAAAAATACTTATATGCATTCATGCTTGGACACTGTTATTTACGTGACAGCACCTGAACAGAACACACACACACACACACATTGGCTGTTTGTTTCTACCGCTCCCCTCACTGGAAGCAGACCTCCTGCTGCCAGCTTCCGCCTTGATTAAATGCTGAAAATTAAATAAAAGAGGGAGACAAGTGTCTCCTATTTTATCTTATTTTGTTATATTTCTACTGCTCCCCACGCTGGAAGCATCAGACCTCCCGCTGCCCGCTCCTGCCGCCCGCTCCTGTCTCAAACACGGAGGTCTCCCTCTCCGCTGAGCACCCGGCGCATGCCCGGCCTGTTAAATAGCCTGTAACTATGACAACTGTGTGACACAAACTCAGTGCTATAGTGATTAGATAATGTCGGGCTCGGTCGGGTTCAGACAGAAATATGCGGCCGTGCCGCACTCTAATGGAAATGCACGTGACGTTTTTGTTGTTGTTTTTTTTTACAATCTAGGAATCATTTGCAGGAACCAAATGTGGTGGAACCGGTTCCAGAACTGGAACTTTGGACCCAGTTCCAAAAAAGAACCGGATCCGGATCCCAACCCTATAAGCCGCCTGATTAATTTAAAAGTATTGTATTTCATGTCTCCATTTACTGGTGTTTGATCATGATAAGAGTATACATGGATAATATGATCCTAATTCTAGGGTTGTGCCGATGGGCGATCCGATCTTCTATCAGCGATAGAAGGGTTGTTTCACGATGTCTTTTTTATATGACGACGCAATCGCGAGGTGTGGGGGGGAGACAGGGCATGTGTGGAGCATGCTGACGAGATCAAGGCTGAACGAGGCTGAGTGAGAGGAGACAGAAGGAGGCTGCTTGGGGGGGGGGGGGGATCAACGCCTCCGCCCGCTCGACACAAGCATACTCGGGTGTACTATAAGCGGAGCTGACTCCGCGAGGAATGTCCGCAGTCATTCGGGCTTTTACAGTCGAGCGCACTTCCGCGTTGTAGTTTCCTGTAAAAATGTCCGTGAAAAATCTCTGCGATGTGAAAAATACATGCCGAGCAGTCACTGGTGCACAGAGCGGAGTCCACGCGGTCGTAAAATCGCGTTAAAAAAGTAGCTTTGCGTGCACAGGGCTTGCGGACGTCCGCTTTGAGTCCACGCGGACCTCCGCGGAGTCCATTCCGCGTATGTTCCGCCCGAGTATGTTCGGGCCTTAATGCGCATGTCGCGGAGCGGTGAACAAACCAAACAACACAATGGAAGGAGAAATTGAAAAGATATGCCGTCTATGTAAAGTCAACTTGCTAATTAAGGAGCCATTACATGTTCAAGAGCTTTATAAAGCTGCTCAAACGCCAAAGAGAGGCTATAAGTGAACGTTTCAGCTGCGACACGTAACAACAACTCTACCTAATTCCTCTACAGAAGAGACTTGATGACCAGTAAAATTAGGCAGGGAAAAAGTGGTTATATCGGTATCGGTTGTCGGTCAAATAAGGTTGGTATCGCCATATGGAATATAGGCAAAAAAATCCAATATCGTGCTTCTTTGACTGAAACTTAATGATCTATTGTTTCAAAAACTGGGCCCTGTGTGTGACTCTGACCTGGGGAACCCACTGATTGTTCTGGTTGTTACTGGTTTGTGAATGTTAATGTTGTTCTTGTATTTTGTGTTACTATATATTTGCATTCTCTGGCACAAGAATTTCCTTTGGGATAAATAAGGTTCTTTGGACGAACTGGACTGAATTGAAGAAAAATAAACATTAAATAAGTAGTGTTTTAATTCATCTTTATGTATTCTTGATGTATTTGTATATCTTTCATTTACCAGTACTCTTTTGTTACCTCAAACATACCTCTGGCTTTTCTGCACGGCAGCCTGTTATTACTTATCAGCCAACTTTCACATTGTTACTAATGTATGTTATTTTCTAAAATCTGTCAATAATTTGGACTACGTTGTAGTACTGGTCTGGTCTATGTGTGGGGAGTCATTTTTCTGGATTATTAAAATGCATTATTCTACGAGACTTTTTTGCACTGTCATCCAGAAAAACTTGCCTAAAATTCTACTGTAGGTTCACTCATACATTATATCAAACCAATACAGAGATACAGATATTGACATGTTTAAGGCTATGGATCTATATAAAAAAGGATAGAATAATTTTGACTTAAAAAACATTTAAACAAGGTGGTGATTTACTGTAACCTTTTCCATTTCTGCCAGTCCCAGAGACAACAAGAGCTGCGCAGCTCTTATTAATCTGTCCCTATAAAATACAGGTTCAAAACCATATATTAGATCATATCCATTCTTTCTACCACAAGTCTGCGGTCATTTGCCTACTCCTCAAAGCCACAGTCAACCCAATTTAAAATTCAATTTAAACTTTCAGTTCGGATTTATGTAGCCTTTTACTGTCCCTAACCATGCTGTGGAATAGAAAGGAAAAGTGAGAACTGAAATAAATTAGTATTATTAAAATTATTTCAGCATGGTGAGTAAAATGTATGCCGAATTGAAAAGCGGGTCTTTTTTTACAGAAACTATTTTAATCATATCGACAAGTGGTGTAAATATAGCAATAAACACGTCTTAACTAAACTGACCGATTCCTCAACGGAGTTTGGTGTCGTCGACTACATAACACTGCGGCATAGAAACGCGGTCACTTTAACTGATTTTACCAAACAGCTCATGGGGATATTTCGTTGTTTAACTGCAATGACTGACATGACGGTGAGTAGTGATAAAGCTACACAACGTTAATACCTACCTTTTCCAAATAACCTTGGCAGCTTTTATCCAGCGGTAGTCGGGTGACTTGTGATTGCGCCTAATATCCACACTAGGGAATATCATCCAGTTTTAGAAAAAACCAAAACAACTGCTAACAATAGCGTCTCAAAAATGAAGTTGTCATTTATATGCCCTTGGTATGTTAGCGAGAATCTTGCCTCAAAAAACAGAGGAGCAGCTCTGCACAAACATACATGTGGCTAACTGACGATGCTACACAACCCAAGGGCTATAACCTCCCCGTCATGCTCAGGACGACTCCACTCTCGTTGTTACAACAGCGCACCACGAAAATCAGCCACACCGTCATTGACAACTGACAGCAACACAAGCCAATAGAAACCCCGGAAAACTAACCATATAGACTGACAATCCAATGAGCCAATAGACGTTCTTTGCTGACAGTTAGTTTTCCCATAACTGTAAATTGTACTAAACCAAGTTTAAGCGATTGACAGTACATCTAGCGAGTCCAATAATTGGGTTTTACTGAAAGGAAGTGTAACTGACACTGAAGTCAAAGTGGCAGCAACTTAGACAAATCAAAAAGCACACGTGGGCGGGACTTTAAATGGGCGTGGTTAAATCATAGTGCGGTTGCATCGCAGCGCATACACAATGGCTGCTCGAAAGAGGGGAAAGCAAACAATTTTCAGGCCCGCCGCGTCTAGCAAAAAATATGAGAAAAAAATTATTAAAAATTCGGAAAATAGTTGAAAGTGAAGAAAACCCCAACAGAAAGAATGTTAAAGCGACCAGGGTAAGTTTGATGTAAATTAAGTCAACGGTTACACAGTTCTTGAATTAAAATATCGGGGTTATTTAAATTATGAGAGAGGGGTGAGCTGGGGAAAAAAGTTTGTGTTAATCAGCACCCAGTTTGAGAGCATAGAGAAAACCAGAGGAAGGCACACGTTTTGATTTTTTTTAAATAAATTATGTCACTGGTGATATAGTGTCACGGTGCGTGCACACGAACATTAAAGACCACAGGAACCAGTAGAATATACAAGTTGAGTAAAGTTTTTTTTTTTTTTTTTTTTTTTTTTTTAAAATAAATATGATACCAACGGCAGTGCGATGGAACAGGCGCACTTGGATTCAGCAATAATGCCACTTTTCCAGCTTTCTGCATTCACATTTAGTTTTGCCTCACATACACACTTCATCATGAGCGGTGTCAACATTATATCCTTATCGATTTCAAGCATCTCTCTTCCAAAACTATGACGCCAAATGCAACCATTTAGTGGCTACGGTGACATTTTGTCATGTTTGTTTTTAGGCTATATACCATTTTCACCCATCGCAGATATTGATCACGGTGTCATACGGATGACAGTTCGGCTATGACCCTCTGTAAGGCTACGCTGTACAAAAGAAACGGCAAGACATTGCTCGTCAATAAAGTAGCAAAATGGAGGGAGAACCTAAGGCAAACTAATTATGCAATGATTAAGATTTGCCTATGCAGCTTGCATCCCGACTTGCCATACATAGCTTCTTTTAAGACCAAAAGTCAACTTGTGAGTTTGACTGCTGCGGCAGGTTGCACTGTGCACATTACTAATTTGTATTTCCATAATATGATCCTGTAGCTACCGCTGATATCACAGCGTGCAGGACAGCCTGTCATGTGTAGCATTAAGCTGGTGGCTCTGGAGGCTTTGATGAACTGGAATTCAGAAGCATCTTCCATCCCTGATTTGGTGTTGAGTTGAAATGGCCAGTGTATTGGTGTCGGTGGAAAAAAGCTGATTTTGAAACAGTTGATGAGAGGAAGTTGGCTCAAGACTCTGTTTACACCTGTGCTTTACCTTAAACCAGACTAAACTCTGCATCTGTTAGCAAATTATTGTTCTGTAACTGACATGATTTGGCTCTGGTCTTTTATACACCGAATTGTTGATGATATTGTAAGCCTAGCTTGCATGTATTATTCATCAATACAGTTTAGTCCTGATTTATGATGCTAATGTAAAAGAGAAAGCTGCATTTTTTTTTATTCAGGTGTTTACGGCTTGCTTCACATGAGACTTTAATGTTGCTTGTAGTTGAGGCTAGAAGGTCAATTTATTCTTTCCCGTATGAAAAGATTAGAAGGAACAATGATGACACAAGTCTTGCATAGGTCTAACTTCCCTACTGCTCATCAGTTCTCCCATCTTAAAGCCTTGTTGAGCATGCCTTGGTTGTATATGTTTAAATAAATTAAATGTTTTCATGATTACACATTAAATTATTTGCTACAGATGGTTTGAAGGCAATATAATTAATTCAGGCTACTTTTGAAAAGCCTGCACTACTCCTCATTCCTTCTGGTTTATTTTTATATAAATGCAACTAGTCTAAAGCAGTTTTATTTTTTTGTCCTGAGGGCAGTAATGAAGCTGTGATGTTTAATGTGCAATATAATCCTAATGCTGTCAACATGTGTTTTGAGTTGAAATGTGTAAAGCTAAATGATAGGTCAATCTCTCCCCAAATTTTGGTCTTATCATGTACTTGTTGTCTCCAAAATGAATCTAAACAAGCTTATATTGTTGTAACTTTAAGATACAGTACAACGTTGCTTAAAATTTTAACAGAATAATTAGAATTTGGAAAATATTTAAGATTTGTGTTTTTTATCTCTACTAATGCAATGGTATATTTAATACATACAGTTAAGACAAGCAGTTAATGGTACCAAGTCCTATATTATTATTATCATTATTATTATTACTATTACTCAAAGTTATTTAAAAACAGAAAACAATTACTTTTTACTTATAATATATGAATCAAAAAATCATATTATTATAAAATGCTCTTTAAATTTTCAAACACTCCTAAGTCTTAATTATTGCAATAATAGTAGGTTGTTAACAGTGTAGATATTTGCAATAATTGAGCTTTTTTCAGTTAAAAAATGCATAAATCACATCAGACACAAGTTCTTGTAAAAAGCATTTAAATAGGGCAAGGCTTGAGGATTGATTTCTAACAACTCTCATGCTTTAATGGTACAGAACATTGTCAAGGAAATTACAGAATTATCAGTCTTTATCACAGTCGCAATGAGGCAATGTGCTGCGTGGATAATTAAAATTTAAAACTTTGTACAGGTGATGTAGGATTGTTTTATATATATATTTGATGGATATCCCACATGAGAGCAGATCATCTAAACTTTTGCTGACTGGTAATTCTCCAGGTGGGAATATTTTGTCTTGTGTGAATTTTTAAAAATAACATAATGTGAGATTGTGTGATGGCAAATGTGATCTATCTGTTTTTGTTGCTCTCTGCTGGATATCTCTAGTGTTTGTTTAGCACAGTTTCATCTATTTGTGCTCTATTACATGAAATGTTTCTTTAAAAACTTGGTTAGTTTGAGGCAGGAGCCAAAGACTTTTCTGTTTGAAATACATGATTAGATGTAAGCTAACACATTTTTCTTCCTTTGTCCTCATATGGAATCCTACAAATCGTTTACCAGGGGTTTCTAGACTAATACTAAAACAAGGCTGACAGGGACAGATTCTTTAGGCTGTACTGGGAGCTGGTGAAAGGAGCTAAGGTGTAAAAGCTTTATGGAAAAAGCATTCTACATAATGGAGGTACGTGGAAGTTGGTTCGACTGTAGAGGTATTACAGGTTTTGAATATAGCATCTCTGGCAGCCGTTTTTAAAATGTTCAGCCGGTGGTGGCAGCAGTAGGATGGAGTGATCAGTGTTAGGGTGAAATCCAGTGATGTGTTCACTCTCATCAGTCTGTCATGGAGGTCTCCATGTCATCATTTCCTGCTTGAAAGGCATGTCTGATAAGGGTGAAGGAAAAAAGTGATACAGCATTGTATTGCAATATTTTTGTGTGACATCATCATATCGTCACACAGTCCCAAGTATCAAGTTTTTAAACAAAAATAATTAATATTATAAATACAAATTAAACTTTAGGTAGCCTACTAGCATAATGTAATCAATTGCTTTTTCAGTCCACTAGATACATTTTGCTGCTGCAAAAAATTGCTGACGTGATATGAACATACTGAAAACCTAATCTTAAAAAAAAACAAAACAAAACAAAAAAAAAAACTTAAAATCTAAAAACAGACGTTGACGAAGTTTTCCTTTGGGGACATAATTTACAGTTGAAAAAAGGTGATAAATCACAATATATTGAAACATATTTTATCACAATACTCAGCATATTGCAGTAAACTCATAATCGCAATAATATAAGTATTGTGATAATATTGTATTGTAGATCCTCTGATGATTTCAACCCTAATGACTGACCCACCTGCGGCAGGGTTTAGCTGGATGACCCTGCACAGAGATATAAGAGAAATTCTATGTGATGATCATTACAAGTGTATCATCATTACAAATACCAAGCAACTGTGTAGTAGTGTCAGATAAGATTGCTCTAACGAAACTACATGGACCATATCTGTTTTTTTAATATGCTGTAGCTCATTTACTTCAAATAGGAAAACTTAACATCTTTGGTATTAATAGTAGTATCCATAGTATTACCAAATTTAATACCTCTGTATTATTACCTGCATATACCTGCATTACCTGTATGTATGTACGTATGTTTGTATGTATGTATGTATGTATGTATGTCAAATGTAGCCTACATTTAATCAATCCAATGCAGCATTACCATACCAGTATACAGGGGTGTAAATACTAAACAGGGACTAAACAATTTTGCACCTTTAGGGTTTGTTCTGTACTTATCAGAGGAGGGGAGTGGCTAGGGTGTGCCTTTGGTTGTTGTTGTTGTTGTTGCTGTTGTTGTTGTTTTGACCTTCCTTGAAGCTACAATTATTTTTCCTTGAGCCTCTGTGACTGGCAGAAAATGCATGAACCACCACCCTCCACCATGAATTATTCTATTTTCAAAACTTACTCTTTGATGTTTGAAAGTTAAAAGCTGAGGATGAAATTTTGGAGTTGAAAAAGCCTCTGTTTTTCACCCTTGTCGTGCATGCTGGTTAGTTTGTGCAAACTGTTTATTTTTGGCCAAACTTTCAGTGAAACGTAGAATGAAGTGATCTGATGAATATATCACCATTTTAAGCTCAGATTTGGTTATGTTTTTTTTTTTTCAGATGGAAGAGTTCATCGTACATGATGTGTCCAAGGACCATCAGAAGTTTGAAAATCCAATGATAATTTCATTTCTGTTTTTACAGTTTCTGAGTGTGATAAATGGGGAAATTTTTGGCATTTTTTAAAAGAAAACACACTTTCTTTAAAATTGGTGATAAAATAAAAGCAAAATGCAGCCATTCAAAGTTGTATGCTCTTCCCTTAAGACAAACTAAAAAACATAAGTCCCTCCCTTTTGACATGCCTTCATATTATTATACCACCCCCTTCCCCCCTCATAAATGACAAATAGTCCCCAAGGGATGAGAGAGGCCTCTAAGAGCTTCTAGTTATTTTTTATACAAAGTTTAGTCATTCAACTGATTTATTCAGACAGTTTTAATTTAGTTGTGGCACTAATTAATAAGAATTTTTTTAAAAAAAAACTTTATATTTCAGGCTTTTTACATCTCCCCACAACAACACCCCTGAGTACATAACATGCATATAAATAAACAAATAAGTAGCCTCAATAAATATATGCATGTGTTTGTATGTATTTAGTATGGTTCTAGTTTTAGTTTAATTTGATTTAATTTTACTCTTTGCTCTGACAGAAATAAAACAACAAAAAAACCACTGGAGACCTGGTGTTTATAGCACTGTGTGTGTGTGTGTGTGTGTGTGTGTGTGTGTGTGTGTGTGTGTGTGTGTGTGTGTGTGTGTGTGCTACAGCACTAGGCTGTAATGATAATATATACTGGGAGGACATATTCAGATATGCTCAGACTGTCCCTTCCGATATATTGATTGTGAACAACTGAAATCATTTTAAATATAACTTTAAACATGGTTAGAATGAGGAGATTCTTTGCTTTCAAATAATATCAGGATTGTTTTCGTAGTTAAAGGCGCTGTATGTAAGAATGTGGCCAAAACAGTTACTGCACTCAAATTCAAAATACTGCCGCGAGATTTCTTACATATAGCTCCTTTTAAAATATTTAGCAAAATATGTTGCATTACGTAAATATTGTCACTAGGTCATGATTTAGAGGGAAAGGCCTTCAAAGTTTGCAGTACAGTTGCTGTAAAGATACATGACAGATCCCATTGGCCTTACAAATAAGGAGTGCATCCTACAGCCTACTCTGGGGAATGGTCCCAGGGTGAAAAATACAAAGATAGGCTTGGAGATACTTTTATTTTGTAGACAACAAGGTAATGAAAACAAGCATACTCAACAGCACAGTGTAGGAAGACAAGAAAATATCAAACTGTAGTCTGTTTGATGAATGAAAGAAGCATACAGTTAGCAATGGACTTCACATGACATTATTTGCAACTTGGATTCATTTAATGAAAAATTGTTTTGATTCTTTTGATTGGTGAACCCTTACAGACTAACAGAATAGAAATAATTAAGGATTGGACACAATCAGACTTAAAGACTGCTTCAGAGGTAGGGAGTCAGCACTTTTTCTTTGTCTATCTGGTTTATAATGTCAGTAAATCTGAAGGAATTCTTTGGTGCTCATGGTTTCCATAAAATAAACTGAATGTTTGAATTGTTGACAATCTAAATAAGCTGTGTAGAATGTCCAGATTGAAAAAAGTTTGCTTTGTTACTATGACATTAACCCTTTAGTCATAATTTCAGGGAGACAGAGATGGAGGTAGGGAGAGTGGTGCAGAGTAGGACCACTGTGCAGCTGTCAAATGTTTTCAGCTTGTCGTCCTTTACAAGCTTTAAAATGTATTTATCAAATGAATTTGGTGATGAAAGTTTCATATACTGAAAGCTGCTGTCATGATTAAACTTAACAAACTGGCATTATTATTATTATTATTATTATTATTATTATTATTATTATTATTGTTATTATTATTATTACTGGGTATAGTATTATATTGTTTTTTGCATGTAGTTTGTGCATGTGGTGGTGTTGTTCCCCAGCAAAGGCCGTTGCTCAACTGGTGCATGCGTACAATCAATGTCAAACACTGCATTGTCTCTGTTTCGTTACCGTCAAATGTATTAGGCTAAAAAGTGGGAAAAGAAGAATGTAATATGAGTGCTGCATAAGCTATATCACTGTCAATGTTGATAGTATGTCGGAAAAATGTCAAATAAAAAGGTATAGTAGCCTGTAGACCTGGTATCTTACATAAAAAAGAGTCACAATATGTCATCATAAAGTCAGAGTGTTTGCTCTTCACCTGTGTAGTCCACTATTGTATGCTAAAATGGGCCCCAGTCAACATTTTTGTTTCAAAATGCTCTTAAATGGTCACTTTAGCTGTTAAGTTTCTAAAAAAAATCTCCTGCAGGAATCACTGAATGTTGAATAACTGATTACAGTCCTATACCAACCACATGAGCTACAGCCTCCAAATCATACAGTTGAATCAACACCTCTAAAACAGTTTCAACACAAACTAAACAGTACAGCCTTCATGAATTAGAAGGTATTAGATGTACCTAATGAACTGGCAACTGAGAATACGTCTAGCTTTAGTATCCTTGTATCACCAGTATGAAATACAATAGACTCTGTTATGTGGAGCTTTGGTCAACTCAGAAAGCAGCCTCACTGCTTTATGACTGCTCTATGTTGCTTTGTAATCAAGGCTGAAAGAAAATTTGTTGCTGTTGAGCCACTGTTGCACTCTGTAATGTATACTGCCTGTCTGTTGCTTTTTCAATCCACAGTTATAGCCCAGTTCAGACCAATGATTCCTGATGAGACAAAACCACTGTAGAATTCTGCAGAGAAAAGTTGCAGCGGTGTGAACTGGCTGGCCTGGGCTCAACTTGGGCCAGCTGATGGTGTCACCTGAAACTAAGCTACTAAAGCAACTAAATCACCAGCAGCTGGTTTAAGAACATAAAGCATGTCACCTGTTTCAATAACCAATGAGCTTGTAGTGAAGTCTGCTGGTCAAGTCAAAATTACCGCAGATGGCATATTCACTTGCTGCAGCTGGTTCTCTGTCACCGCCGTGCCCTCTGTTCCCATCCTCACGGTGTGCCGGTGTCGGATGGTGGGCCGCTGATGCTGCTCACTTTATCTGCTTTTGCCCTGCCCACACATACACACATTGTCACTGACTGATTAATTGGCGCTGGTTATTCATGTTATTGTGGCATATTGATTATAAATACTGTTCATCTGATGTTCATTTTGTTTATGTTTTCACCATTTCATTACGATTATAAATGCAGCTGTAGCCAGCATCTCACTATCACTATCCTCATTCATATTTTAGGAAATTACAAATTATATTCAGCCACAAAATAAGCTTGAAAAGCTGGAAATCAGAACAGATGTACAGAGAGTTGTTACACAGAGATGATACACTCTCTCATCTAGTTGCATTGGTGTGAACCAGCAGGTTCTTAGAATGTTGCAGAACAGTGCATTGCAAGTAGCTGCAAGTTTCATTCCATCTTGTCACAATTCTTTGGTCTGAACGGGGCTTAAGACTCTTTTTTTATGTTAGGCAGCAACAGGAGAGGTACCCTTAGACCCGAAAATATGGTTACTTCTTTTTTTATATCTGTTAGTTAACTTGGTGCTGACTTATTTGGAACAATTTTTAAGCACTGCTTAGTGGAGATGGACAGAATTTGTGGCTAAATTGACATAGCATCACAAAGGAAAAAGGGCAAAAATCATAGTGTCCAACCTGATCTCATGATTCTATCACTGCCAATCAGAACTGGAGCCAATACATACAGGTGACTACTGCAGAGTCATTTTTTTTTTCTGGGAATGAATGTTGATTGTAATCTGTCTTACCAAAGACAAAAGCCATATGTTAGTGGGTGTTAGTGGGGTTTTTGTCCAGTGGGAAAGGGGCTTTAGTCAGAGATTTGTGATTCAGTGCTAACTCCCGGTTTGATGAAAAAGTCTCCCTCAGTACTTTTTTTTTTTTTTTTTTTTTTTTTTTACAATTTTCATCAGAGTCTTGCAAGAATCTTGTAAATACATCAGCTTTATCAAATATGCTGAACTGCTTGAAGTGCGACATTTAGGGACAATAGGGGGTAGAGAAAGTCCTTTTTATGGGCCAAGCTGCAGTCTGAACAGATGAGTTTTCAGTCTGTGACGGAATATATGTAGAGTTTCTGTTGTTCCAATGTCAACAGGGAGCTCGTTCCACCATTGTGTGCAAACAGTCATAACTTTGTTGAGCTATAACAGGGCCCCCTTGTAGTGAGGGAGTAGCAAGCTGATAATCAAATTGATTTCCTTCCTGGAAGGAAGAGCACCTCGTTCTTGTTGAGGTTGAGCTTCAGGTGGTGTGCAGACATCCACTGAGAGATTACAGCCAGATACGCAGAAATTCATGCTGTCCCCTGGGTTTCAGACTGGGGAAAAAGACAGGATCAGTTGAGTGTCATCTGCATAGCGGTTATAGTAAAAACCATGGGAGTGAAAAACAGAGCTAAGTGAGTTGGCGTAAAGAGGAGGAGGCCCACAGCAGAACCCCGAGACACCTCATTATCAAGAGTACAAGGTTCAAACACAGATTTTCTTACCCTGAAATTCAGTAGATGGTATTCTCCCTAAACAGTGTGCCTTGTGCCATGACCTGACTCACTTGTGACATTAAGATATGTAGGAGACCACCAAATGATGAGACCTCCTTTGGTTTTTAATAAATGTGAAACATGCAAAAGCCCTTTATGTCATCACTGACAGATATTTCATAATGTTAAAGGAATAAGAATGTGCTTGTGACATTAATTTGAAATAGGCATGGAAATATGGAAAAAGCATACCCACAGAACAGTCTTTTTTTAAAACCTCTTAAGAAAAATTAAACAAGAAAGAACTGGTTAACACAAGCCGATCAGCACACACACACAAAGGAAGAGATAATATACCATACAAACATACAAATAAACATAACAATACAGAAAAGAAATTTAAAAGAATATAGCCACAAGGAGCAGTTCTGGGTTCAAGCCCTGCCTTGGCCAATATATAGAAGCAGCTCAGTTGCCTAAAATTAAAGTTGCAAGGAACAGAGAGTGGGTTTCAAGCTTCAAAGTCACTTCAGCCTGTTAAATTCTGTTTGAGGAAGGAGTGACACTAATCACACACTTGTCCCACCATCACAAAGCATGCACACAAGCATTTCAATAATAGCACACTCAAAGTCCCGCCATGTGTTCCCCAATATTTGAATTGAACTAAACTTGGTCAGTCCATTCAGATGTTTATACTGGATTTGTCAGGGCCGGACTGGGACAAAAATTCAGGCCGGGAGTCATACATCCATCCAGGCAACCCAATCCACACATTACATGTTCACACACGTGCATGTGCACACGGACACATATATGGGCTAAGTAATCACCAAAGCTCATTATTCCAGACTGACAGTCACACAACAACTCTATTAAACACAACTGTAACAGCAACCCTACTCATAGTCCTCCAGTCTATGGAGGGCTGGTGAAGTTTTAGAGTCCTCACATCCCTTGCGGAGATCGGTGGGGGGAGCAGATAGCACACCTAATGGCAGACGATGCCCCAGACTAACGTCCAAGAACACAAAATTGAATCCACAAAATATCTCCATACTGCTCATCCATAGTGATCCAAGTGTGCTGCAGCCGCGACATAAAAAGCTGTTTGGAAAATCATATGAACTCTGTTTTTAGCCTCACTGTAGTCTGTAGCTGCTTTTCTGTGCTCCACGTTCACGTGTGCGTACTCAGGGTGATCAGTGATGCACGGTCTCCGAAGAGCAGCAGTCTCATCAGTACTGATGTCCAGATTCTCAAGTGCAGGCATCACCAATTCCCAGTCTGAGCAGCAAAGACATTCCTCACCCGTTGGCATTGCTTTGCATTTGAAACAGCTACACCACCAGGTTTCCAGTGCTCGACTCCGGTATTCTGCAGCTGGCTGAGGGTTAGGCTCATGAGCTGTGGCGGCTGCTTCGTCCAGTAGCCTGAGTTCTGTCCGTATACTCGGGCTCAAACAAGTACGGCTCACAAAGAAATGCTGTTCCTCCTCAATTTCAAAGTCTTCAGACATATTGGGCTGTCCTTTGCTTAAAGACCATAGTGCAAATTATCTTTTAGCTACTGTGACAAATGCTGACAAGCACCTCACCTTTCTGACAGTGGACAGGCTCTCTGCCAGCGGGCACGGCCACCTGCGCTGCAGAGCGCACCTTAAAAATAATAATAATTAAAAAAAGACAGGCAGGTCAGAGCAGACCACTTGCGGGCCAGGCCCCCGGGGAACTCCCCGGTTCTCCCGGGATGTGTCCACTGAGGTTAATCAGGATTGATCAAAGAAAAGTGGCCTATTTCTTCTAAACCCCGCCCTGTGTGAAGAGTTTTTTTTGTTTGCTTTTTTTAATAAAAAACTGTCATGTTTTTTGATCAGTCCTGCTCAGTTGTTGTAGGATTGTGCATCTCAGTCCTACAAGACTGCAAACCAAATTTAATGTTGATAGAATCGAAATCCAAAAAAGTGTATTCATATTGGTCTTTTTCATATCATGCAAATTAGCAAAGATCTTCATGATGGCCTTAACTGTCCCAGATTTCAAGTCAGTCAGACTCATGGTGTGAGGGGTGTGTGTGTTTCATGTCTCTAGCTTATTCCAGGTCACAGTATTTTGAACAAAGGCATAATGTAGCATATAATTCTAATTAGGCCACGCCCACATGTACCAATCATTATGACTTTTCAGATTTTGGTTAGCACTTGCCCCAAAAGCATGTGTACCAGACTTGGTGTACTTGAGGTACATGTTTGTGACATTTGAGGTGCCCCTGATGGGTCAGGCTCAAAATGCTTTGGTGCACCTCTTCTCCAACATGTACTGAGGATATCTACTAAGATTTAAATGACTGAAAAAAATCATTAATGAGATATGACCAAGTGCCAAGCCCTGCCCTTTACAAGATTTTTTTTATTTTATTTATGGCAGCCATGTTTTTTAGACTTATCTTACTCATGGGTCCTGACAATTCATTTTTGTCCTCTGTGGAGGACATTAGTCTAACTAGTGTAACACAAGTATTCTTTATGCTATCCATTTGGGTCAAATTGTGTTCTGAAGAGGACATTCAGGGCTTTCTAATGATGTAGACATTATGTGGGTGGGGTTAATAGGGCAAACACACACCCTTTTCAAAATGGCTGCCATTACGTTTTTCTCGTTTTTTGCTGCCAGAGTGGTAATTGATCATTTTCTGGCAGAAGGTATGATTATTTTGTTAATATTTAATTAGTTTCCTGAATATAAGGGTCTTAACTTTAATTTAGAAAGATTTCAGAAATCCAGAGTAATTTTAACCTTTTCAAAATACACCTTTTATTCAATGTCGTCTATAGAGGACATCAGGACTTAGTACCCTGTCTTTTAACCAGTTTCCATGATTCAGCAGGCAGAAGGCCATTAAGGGGAATGACCTTTTTTTTCTCATAATTTCTAATACATTTTAAAGGTTAGTCAGTGTGAAAGCAGAAATTTGGCCTGGAGTGAGACTCTGAAGTAATGTGTATGCAAGAATTTGGAGGTTTATTGGAAAATAAGAACACTTTAGGTGAACATACATTCCCATGCATCTATGGTAGGATACTACCTAAAAGAAGGATTTTGAGAAACTTCTTGCTCTGTTTCCTTTAAACAATAACAATTCTTGCTGAGAGTGTATTCACATATACAATAGTATCTATAAAGCTTCACTCCACTGTTCTTTGCCCTTCTTAGGCCACCACATACAATAAAGTTTACCTGGTCTTTGGGGTCTGTCAAATAGGGGTCATGGGTCAAACTATGGGGCTCCATATCACTTCTTATTGCCTGGGCAAGTGTTAAATGACTACATAGCAAGCATTACACCTTATCACATCATAGATAGTGAGGGGTGAGTGCAGTTGGACCACTAGGCCCTTAAACCCAGTGGTACAGGGTACCAATCCTGCACCCTGACTGCAACGTCAGGCCCATTGGTATAGCTATTAAGAATACACTCTATCTTGCTACAACTATCCATCATAGTATAAAGCATTGAAGACAGCCACATACTAATTCCAGGGGAGTAAAAGTCCTTTGTAGCTCATATATTTAGAGATAAAGCATAAAATACCCCATAGTCCCATTGTAACTCAATTGAAACTCATTTACTAACTGTGGAAATTTAAGACCCGACTAAGTCCCAATGTCCTCTACAGAGGACATGTGATAAAAAATAAATAAATAATTTTTTTTTTTTTTTTTTTTTTTTGATGCAAAATGTTTCTTTCAAGTCTAATACTTAAATTACATAAAACAAATCTTGATATCAAAACTTTTTCTTCTGGGTCCCAGGAGGTTATTGTAGAAATGTGTGTCTCACTCCTACAAGGCTGTGTAGCAAATTTGGTGTTGATTGATTTAAAATTAAGAAAAGTCTATAAATTTGACTGCTTTTGAGCAAATGAACAAAAAATCCATTATGCCGGATTCTTGTGGTCTAAGAGACGTTTTTGTAGAGCACAATGAGATGAAAATGCGTGTCAGATTAGTTGGACTTACTCTGTGAGGGGTATGGCCTTTCAAAAATCACATTTTTGGCCTCCATGTGGCCAGTAATTTCTAGTTAGTGGGCTGAGTTTCATGTTTGTAGCTCATTTCAGCTTACAGCAATTTTGAGTTAGCACAATAGTTCTGTGCCTCAGGAGCTTGAACCCCAAATAACACTACAAATAGCAATCCCAGATTCAATCCCTTATCCCAGTTTATTTTCACTTTTCACTTCCATATATTTTAACATTTGAGGTCTTATTTTTTTCAGTTGTATGTTTTATCTTTTCAGATTCATATCTTATTTTTTACAATTTCAAATCTTATTTTTTCACTTTCAAATCTTTTTTTCACTTTCAGATCTTTTTTTTTCAGTTTCAAATCTGTTTTTTGAGTTTCAGACTTTTGACCCTGATGTGGCATGGGGGGGGGCGTGGCATCAACTGAGAGGGGTGTGGAATCATGAGTGACAGTGCCTTCAGGGAATGTAGGAACTAAAAAAATTCTGACTCTTACATATACCATATTCATGTGACTGGCAGTGTAAAAATTGATGCCAGTGACAAACTTCCATTTAGAAATCTGTTTTAGACAGTACTGAGCACCAATTGCGGTATAAGAGCGATAAATTATGCCAGATTTTGCAGATCAACAACCACATTTTAAGTGCCAATATGTCCGATTTCCACATAGCACTGTGAACGCAGCATGGTGTCCGTTTTGCTTGCGATGATGGCATCCAGTCGGTTGGGTCAATCTGCTGGAGCCCATACATCCAGCACACAGGTGAGAAATGTTAACTAAGCTTTGGGAAATCATAACAAGTATTAAGGGGTCGTTTTTGTGACAACATACATTTTCACAGCTCCGTCATGGCCCTGTTGATGCTTCCAAATCCAGACGTGTCCCCTGGATGAAACCTTTGAGCTCCATCATCACGGCCCTGTTGATGCTTCCTCATCCAGGAAACAATCCTAAAACACCTCCCTACTCACCTGGTGCCACAAAAATCACCTGGAGCCAGATCAGGTGAGTAGGAAGGTGTTTTAAGATTGTTTCCTTTTCCCCAAGCTCAAAAGTTTCATCCAGGGGACACATTTACTGGATGAGGAAGCATCAACAGGGCCGTGATGATGGAGCTGTGGACAATCACACTTTCCAGCTCTGACAAATTCGCCACTTAAAAGACGTCACAAAAAAAGTATGTTGTCACATAAACGACCCCTTAATATTTGTTATGATTTCCCAAAACTTAGTTAACATTTCTCACCTGTGTGCTGGATGAATGGGCTCCAGCAGATTGACCCGACCGACTGGGACGCCATCATCGCAAGCAAAACGGACACTACGCTGTGTTCACAGTGCTATGTGGAAATCGGACATATCAGCACTTACAATGTGGCTATTGATCTGCAAAATCTGGCATAATTTATCGCTCTTAAAACAGATTTCTAAATAGAAGTTTGCCACTGGCATCAATTTTTACACTGCCAGTCACATGAATATGGTGTATATAAGTGTTGAGTCAGATTTTTTTTAGTTCCTACGTTCCCTGAAGGCAGTGTCACTCGTGATTCCACACCCCTCTCAGTTGATGCCACGCCCCCCACGCCACATCAGGGTCAAAAGTCTGAAACTCAAAAAACAGATTTGAAACTGAAAAAAAAAGATCTGAAAGTGAAAAAAAGATTTGAAAGTGAAAAAATAAGATTTGAAACTGTAAAAAATAAGATCTGAATCTGAAAAGATGAAACATGCAACTGAAAAAAATTAGACCTCAAATGTTAAAATATATATGGAAGTGAAAAGTGAAAATAAATTATTCATTCAAAAGAATTACCGAAGTGAATCAAAATTATATTTAACCTGAAAAAACATTTCATATACTTCTTTTTAATTTGAATACATTGTTGTTGTTTTTCAAAATTCAAGCTCAACACATGAATTTTCAGTTTCAAATTTTATTTTTTCAAGTACAAAACATTTGACCCTAATGTAGCTCCATAAAAATCTGCCCAAAAAATTTTGGGCTTCACAAGGCTGAGCAAAGTCATTTCAGCTTGTTTAAAGGGATACGTTGTATCAGAACAATGTGGATAGTATGTATAAATAAACTGTGGTAAACTTTCCTCCATCTAACCAGTGCTGTGATATCCCACCTTGCCACTCGGTGAAACTCCACTGGATGACATAATTTATTTAATTCAGCAGATTTTCACTGACTTGGGCTTGCGCATTTTCATATTGCTGGCCACTCCGGACACAGAGTATAGAAGCAGTCAAGAGACAGACCCACCCCTCTTTCTATCTCAAATTGTTTTACTGTATTGCCCATTTCCAGCCTACAGTATTTTTAGAAACATATTTTAATACAGTGTTAAGATGTAATAGTGAGAGTTTGTGAACAGGAAGTAGGTGCCATACTGTTTCCTGCACGGTGTAGGTGGCTGTGGCTCAGAGGTAGAGCGGGTTGTCCACCAATCGAAAGATCAGTGGTTCGATCCCAGGCTCCTCCAGGCTGCATGTCGAAGTATCCTTGAGCAAGATACTGAACCCCAAATTGCTCCCGATGGCTGTTCCATCGGTGTGTGAGTGTGTTAAAACTGAGTAGCAGGTAGGCCACCAGTGTGTGAATGGGTGAATGTGACTCGTAGTGTAAAGAGCGCTTTGAGTGGTCACTAGATGACTAGAAAGGCGCTATACAAATGCAGGTCCATTACCACGGTGAAAACAGAGGCTGAAAAAACTGAGATCAAACTGTAAAATTGAGCGGCACTGGTTCTGTAACTGAGTTGCCTATTTCTCACCTCAAATGTTTTTAGAAACAGTTTTAGCTTACTGTTTAACCATAATACAAGATTGTTTCTTGCCAGCTGGCTGCCATTGTTTCAAATGGACATGTTTGCATTACATAACCCACCAGCACAAGTGTTTATTGGTCTGGTGTGTGGCACAGTGCATACTGGTAGTTGCAGGTTTTCTACCTCTTGAGCAAAAGTGTCCTTTTTCACTGTTTTTTCTGGTTCTGTAGCACCAATTTCAAAAGTGTTTGCGCCCTTCTACTGCATAGACATCCTAGTTTTATCAGAAGGCCATCTTTCCAGCAGTGAAAATACTTCTTAAATTTTGTCTAAAAAAAGGAGTGTGACCAATCACCCTCCGTATAAGCAGCATTTCCATGAAAGCTATCAAAGCTCTGCCATTTGCCTCCCCTTTATCAGAACTGAATTAAACTTGGTCTGTCAATTCAGAAGTTGCTACAGGATGTATCCACTGATCTCAATCAGGATTGCTGAAAGAAAACTAGAGTTATGGTCTATGTCCTTATAAGTCCCACCCCTTGCAAAGAGGTTTGATAGGTGGCCACCATGTTTTTTTGATTGATCTTGCTCAGTTATAGAGGGATGGTATATCTCAGTCCCACAAAGCAGCAAACTAAGTTTTATACTGATAGACCCAAAATCCAAAAAAGTCTATTCATATAGTTTTTCACATTATGCAAACCTCTAGCAAGAGGCTAGAGGCTTGTGTTTGTAATCCAGCAGGAATCAGAGGAAGGAGCAACATTGTTCCTCTTAATAGAATAGTTGACATACATTAAATCTAGCATATCTTTTTTTGTTTTGGGCACTCAAAGTTCAATTCAGTTTTATTTATACAGCTCAATATCACAAATAACTTAAAGACAAGATTTGAAAAACTACAGGGGCCTGTATTATGAGGCAAGATTCGTTAGCTAGCCAGCTATCTTTAGACTTAAAGCAACATTTTGCAAGACCTGATATTTTTGTGATTTTGCACCCCTACAGTTTAAGTGCGGTACACCACTGTCATAAGTTCTAATTTTGGAGCTGGACCATTCATTAGATGTGCTGTTGGAATATACAAAGTCTACAGTTCAGCTATTCATTGTAAACATACTCTGGACACAGATGGAACAGCAGAATGCCAGGCACAGGGAGAGTGAAACTTAACTACCCACTTCAGCATCTGCTCCTCTCATCCATCGATCCGATCAGCTCTGATTGAATCGACTGTTCAGTCATTCACTCCACAACTCAAACTCCACAAACTGCTGGGGGGGGGGAGCTCATGAAGAGTTTCATGCAGCATTCAGAGAGGCTCCTAATGCTCCTAATTCAGAGAGGTGACACAAAATGAGGTGACACAAAATGATACATACACACACACTCAAACACACAAACAAAACAAAACCAAAACGAAACAAACAAAAAATAAAAGGAAAGTTTTCAACTTAGTACTGCACTTGATGATGGATGGATGTACAATGATGGGTGTGAATGACATAACATGTTTGGTAGTAATTTAACTGTAAGGGAGGAGCTCTGCTGCCTAAAACCAATGCCTCAAACAACAAAAGGTGAGAACATAGCCAAAGTTTGAATGTGCATTTTGAGGTTTTAGTGTCCATACAGATCATCTCCTCTCTCTCTCTTTTTCAGGCCCCTGGGTCCGGCAAGTGTTGAGCACATAAAACTGGATAGAATAACTGCATCAGCACCATTTGGGCACTGCACCCCTGTCCATGTAGCTGGTCAGCCTTAGAGTGCCATGGCCACGGGAACCCAGGGCCACCGTGACCACATTCTGGAGAAAGCCAAGATTGCCCCACCCACAGGGAGGCGCAGGAGAGCAGAGGGGAAGCTGAAAAAGAATTTCCCTTGCCAGGAGTGTCAGAAAGCTTTCAACAGTCTGGAGAAGTTGAAGGTGCACTCGTACTCTCACACAGGAGAAAGACCCTACTGCTGCTCACATCCCGACTGCACCAAGGCTTTTGTCTCCAAATACAAGCTGCTACGGTACAGACAAGCAGCTGCACATAACAGGCTGCATCATGTTGCTTTTCTCTTTACACCTCACTAACATAGTGCTCAGTAGTTATCAGAATGATGTGTTTATGAATACTAGCTCTCAGGTCTTGTGTTTATGTGTAATGTAAAGCATGCCTACTTAAACATGATTGCAACAATTCTGAGTGCTCATAGAATGTGTCTGTGTTCCAAGGCATATGGCAACTCACTCACCAGAAAAAATCCACAAGTGTTCATACTGTGAGAAAATGTTCCACCGCAAGGATCACTTAAAGAATCACCTACACACTCATGACCCATACAAGGAGGCATTCACCTGTCAGGAGTGTGGCAAGAGCTACAACACCAAGCTTGGCTTCAAACGCCACCTTGCCCTCCACGCTGCCAACAGTGGAGACCTCACATGCCAAGTGTGCCTGCAGCCATTCCCCAGCACTGGGGTTCTTCTGGAACACCTCAAAACACATGCTGGCAAGTCCTCTGGTGGAACCAAAGAGAAAAAGCATCGCTGCGAGCATTGTGAGCGGCGATTTTACACCCGTAAAGATGTGCGACGACATATGGTGGTTCATACCGGACGTAAGGACTTCCTTTGTCAGTACTGTGCCCAGCGCTTTGGTAGGAAGGACCACCTGACACGTCACGTGAAAAAGAGCCATGCTCGGGAGCTGCTGAGGGTAAAAACTGAGCCAGCCGATTTGCTGGAGCCCGTAGTCTACAACTTAGCGCCTGGGGGCATCAAGGGCGAGCTCCCGGCAATGTTGACACCAAGGCTGCATCAGCTCAACATGTGCACAGGGCCTGTCCTGGACACAGAGCCTTTTCCCACTCCCACAAATCCCTTTTCTTTTAAGTACCCACTGGGCTCCAACTTTACCTCATACACCGTCTCCTCACAGGAGCGAGAGCAGAATCTAAAGGGAGAACTGGAGACCTACCTGATGGAGCTGCAGAGCAGCATGCCCTCCTCATCCTCTGCAGCCCAAGAACCACAACTCTCCTCCTCAAAACTTGAGTTGGAGCCTCAAGTGGGCTTGGTGGAGGAAGCAAGCGAGGGGGTGTCCATGTCCAAAATGTCCTCACCGATGGCAGCAGCCACCACAGGTGACTCTTTGGCCTCTTCCTCCTCTCTGATGGACTTCTCACAGCTTTTCAATTTCCTGCCACTCAATGGGCCCCCGTACAACCAGGCAGGGGGCAGCGGGGTAGAGGGTGTCACCTATCCACCGAGTGAAGAGCCCACAACTCTTGTCCAGCTGCCTTCCCAGCCTCCCGAAGGCCCAGTGGCCTCAGAGAGTCCACTTCAAAGGCTCCCCTCCTCCTTCATATCCAACCCATCAACCACACTGCCCCGCTTCCACCAAGCTTTTCAGTGATCCAGTATGTACTGCGCTTAGCACACATGCACTCTAACACCAACATTCTGACACACGTGTTGAGCTACACAGCCTCCCCAGCAAGAACCAAAACAACATGCTAGTAAAAGTTTTAAAGATATTAGCACTTCTGGCCATTTATTATGACGACATGAGCAACACACACACACACACACACACACACACACACACACACTTGGCTTCATCAGCTGTGCTACTTTCGGGATGTATTCCTTTCATCTTTTTATTGATGAGTTGCCAAATCTTCACCACAACTTTGTTACTCCCTAATGACATGTTCACATAATACCAATAAATGATCCTCTTGTGTTGTGTGGATATGCAAATACAATATCTAAACTCTAGTTTCTTGCCATTTGCAAGTTTTATAACCTAACATAATCGGTTGCAAATACCAAGAGAATTTACTGTTTCAAAGACCTGCAAGTTTCAATATCCATAAACATTTTGAATCGTAGTGTAGGCTTGTAAAATTCAGCCGTGAGCAGTGCTCATAAATGTCAATACAGCTCAAGTTCTCAGTTTTGGTGCAGCACTGCTCTGTGCACTGCATCGCAGACAAAAACACATCACATACACATTAATGGAGCAAAAACTCCTCACAATAATGTGGACATGAATTAGTCTTTTTGGAAGTTTGAAATTGTTTAAATAGATGAATGCTAATAGTAATTTCATTGCAGTGACATTGATTTATTGATTTTTGTCTGTAACATTGCTGTAATGTATGCGTGTAACAGCTGCATTAGGCAGTTCAATGGTGTCACCTTGTCAGCAGAAGCAGACCTAATGTTCACTCCCCTGGATTACACAACCAGACTTCAAGTCTCCACAAGTTTATTTCCCATACATAGTGAAATTATAGGACACCTACAACTTCCTGCAAATTTAGGGAAAAGCGATAGAAACATTTCAAACATGCTATAGGAATTAAATAAAGTATATGTGAAATCGGCGAAAACATGCAAAAACATCAGTCTGGTCTTTATGTTAAATCTATAAAGCTGAAGTTCATTCACATAGTTATAGGCACAGAGCTGAGTAGTAACTACTGAGCAACTGCATTACAGTTTTACAGTTCATTTTGGTAGTTTGTTGATTTTCTAGTCAAAATGTATGTTATTCTCCAGCTGTGGGGATGTTAAATGAAAGCTGAATGTGTTTTGGAGTTTCTTAGTTAACCCCTAATCCCAAACCAAAGTCAACCAAACACATTACTGATGTTAAGGTAGCATCAGTGTATTTTAACATAGAGACTCAATTAAGACCATTCACCAATTCCGTTCACACAGCATCCTCAGTGGTAGAGTTAAGTTCAGCCATGTATCTGGATTAACAGGCACCAGTTTCCATGTAGAAAACTAAACTGTGACACACCAACACACAGCCATTTACTGTTTATGGGCCTCACCCAGTCAGCTAGCTGAAATGATCCATGTAAAACACCCTCCAGAGTGGAGTTCTCTTTACTACAGGCTCAGTGTGCACTTTGCTGATGGTTTTGAACATGGCTGCTGAAATGTCCCACTCTTCCTGTGCTAGTGTCATTGTGCCTTCTTTATCAGAGTTATAAAAAAGTATTATACGAAACGTCAAACTTCTAAGAAGTGTAGTTAAATCATCTTGCTTGTAACTGCTGACTGACCAATTTTTTTTTTCCATTGTGGATCATATGCAAAGATCTAGAATGCTGATTTTACATCTGCAAGACATTAACTTTTAAGTTTGTATATGCTAGTACCGTTGTATTTTATTTATCATAAAAGGTCACTGCGAGGGTGGTATGCAAAAGTGAACCATTAAAATTCGGAATTATTGGTATGGATATGAGAGCTGAATCTAACACTTGGGCCTCTAGCTTCCCAGCGCGGCGCAGGGTGGCACAGGGTGGCGAACCCCGTGCAGAGCTAGTTTTGAGCAGCGCAACCCGAGGCGCGCTCAGTTTGGTACTTTGGCAGACCGAGGTGCGCTGAGATGGGTGTGGCGGCGCAGCAGGGGGAGGTGTCGACAGATCCAGCTTGGTGCAGTGACAGTTTCGTGCCGAAAGGCTTCGCTGAAGGTGCGCTAAAAGCTCGCCAGCTGAAACCAGGTCTACTGTCAGCGCAGGGGGAGCGCAGCTGGTGTAGGGGAATTTTGGCTGACCAGTGCGCACACGTCACCAAAACCTCACAGGCAGGTTTCCAGCAATACGCAATAAATACAAACGCAATAAATTCCCACAAAAAACACTATTCAATGCAACTATCTGCAATCAGCACATAAATGTATCTCTATATCGACTGTCCCATCACATCTGATGTCAGATCAAAGGGGATTGTCACTGTTTGGCACGTTTGGCACGCGTTATGGAAACCCAACCTGATTTGATTAACATAGCTGCAAACTAATGAGTTCCATCACTCTCAGCCAACCACAAACAGCCACAGCATCAGATACGGAATATATATTCAGCATCTGTCATCTTAGAAAAGTCAAAAGAAAAGAAACAGAGTGAGACTGCGAGAGAGAAAGAGCGCGCATGCACGAGAGAAACGCAACATTGATTTACAATTGTGGTGACCTTCTCCCAGGCTACCTTTGCATCAATAGCCCGTGGAGGTCTGCTCGCAGTTCCGTATATGCGGACACTGCGAGCTTGGACCTCCCGGACCAAAACATCAGTTTCCTCCATGGCAAATTGAGTAAACTCTCATTACGCCTTCGAGCGGCGCATTTAAGGGCTAGGAGAGGGGCTCATTTGATTGGTGTGATGTGAATCGGATGTGTAAAACCCACTCCATGCCTTCCCTCCTCCCTCTTTCCGACTTGCTCAGGTAGGAGGGACGGAGGTGGGAAAGAGGAGTCGCTGCACCAGCACGCACGGTGTGCCAAACTTGCAAAATCCACCTGGCCACACCCAGTTGACGAAGCGCAGGTACGCTGCGCCTCCACCTCGCCTGGTCTGCGAAACTAGAGGCCTTGTTCTTTAAAAAAAAAAAACGCAAAAATGTCTGTAGCTTAATTCATATTCTCACCAGACCCCTTTGGACTGACTTTAAAAAATAACAACCTCTGCCTAGTATTTCACAAATAATAAAGCATATATTCAACTATTCAAATATATCTTAAAGTCCCAGTCAAAAGTCTGGACTCACTTCAAATCTTAGCTCCATGTTAAGTTATCTTGACAGTGTGCTTTTGTCTGCTAACACGTAGCCCATAGAATTTTAGAATACATATCATCAAACATCGCTACACTAAAGAGTTAAAAAAAAATTGTTTTGTTTTTTGAGATGGCTGGTAAACACACCTCTCCACCTCTCAAATTAACAACAGAAAATGCAGTGGAAAGGCCAAGAAGCTGTCTGTGGACTACTTGATGGAGAGTACTTTAATGCTAAATCCCCAAAATATAAAAAATATTTAGAAGATATTTGAGCTAATACACTAAAATAAGCTGCTTATCTGAGAGTAATCTGGAACCAAAGTACACTGTTCACAATGCTAAAAGAAATGGCTACAAGACATTTAGGCCTCTAGTTTCCCGGCGCAGCGCAGGGTGGCACAGGGTGGCAAACCCTGCGCAGAGCTAGTTTTGTGTAGTGCAACCCGAGGCGCGCTCAGTTTGGTACTTTGGCAGACCGAGGTGCGCTGAGATGGGTGTGGCGGCGCAGCAGGGGGAGGTGTTGACAGATCCAGCTTGGTGCAGTGACAGTTTCGTGCCAAAAGGCTTCGCTGAAGGTGCGCTAAAAGCTCGCCAGCTGAAACCAGGTCTACTGTCAGTGCAGGGGGAGTGCAGCCGGTGTAGTGGGAGTTTGGCTGACCAGCAGACAGTGCACACACGCGACCAAAACCTCACAGGCAGGTTTCCAGAATGTCAGGCACATTAACGATGCAATAAATACCCACAAAAACCACTTTTCAATGCAACTATCTGCAATCAGCACATAAATGTATCTCTATATTGACTGTCCCGTCACATCTGATGTCAGATCAAAGGGGATTGGCACCGTTTGGCATGTTTCGCACGCGTAATGGAAACCCAACACGCAGCTGCAAACTATGAGCTCACATCACTCTCAGCCAACCACAAACAGCCACAGCATCAGATAGGGAGTATATATTCAGCATCTGTCATCTTAGAAAAGTCAAAAGAAAAGAAACAGAGTGAGACTGCGAGAGAGAAAGAGAGAGCGCGCGCACATGAGAGAAACGCAACATTGATTTACAATTGCGGTGACCTCCTCCAGGCTACCTTTGCATCATCAGCCTGTGGAAGTCCCAGACCAAAACATCAGTTTCCTCCTGGGAGAAGTTTGGCCGTCTGACGCTGCTGCGCTGTTCTGCCATGGCGAATTCAGTAAACTCTAATTAGGCCTTCGCATGGCGCATTTAAGGGCTAGGAGAGGGGCACATTTGATTGGTGTGATGTGAATCGGCCGTGTAAAACCCACTCCAAGCCTTCTCTCCTCCCTCTTTCCAACTTGCGCAGGTAGGAGGGACGGAGGTGGGAAAGAGGAGTCGCTGCGCCAGCGCGCATGGTATGCCAAACTTGCAAATCTGCCTGGCCACACCCAGTTGGCGAAGTGCAGGTGCGCTGCGCCTCCACCTCGCCTGGTCTGCAAAACTAGAGGCCTTAGTCACTTCTGTCAGTCTGCTTTTTGATTTCTTATTTCCATGAAGTAGAAATTACAAAATAATATTTTTTTAAATTCCAAATGCATATTTTAAATGCATATATTAGTAATAATTCCCATTCCCGAGTAGAAGTATAAAATATGCAGTATATGTGTGAATATGTATTCATGTTGGACAATATAGAACTCCTCATAGTCCATGAAGTCAATAAAACATTTTGTAATACTCCAAATATTGCTGCTATTGAGTAATTTAGCCAAACTATTCAGAATCTTTTAAGAAAATCTTTTTATGGGTGACTGTGCCATAGGGGTGTAATGTTACACAAAATCACGGTTCGGTACGTACCTCGGTACACAAGTCACGGTTCGTTTTTTTTTCGGTACAGTAATGAAAAAAATAGACAATTATTAAATATCTTTTACATATTGGTAACCTTATTTAAACATACCACCACAGCAGTTAACTCTTTTTACCCAATTTTTGAATGAAATAAATATATATAAAACCCTGCTTTTTCACATTGTTTGAATGAAAATAGAAATATAAAAGTGAAAAATAAAATCCTGCTGTTTTTTTAACACATTTTTTGAATAAAAAATATAAATATAAATTTCTGCTTAAACAGTTTTACTCAATTAAAATAAAAAGTATAGTGCAGCTGGTCAGCTTCAAAGCCTGCTCAGATTCAGTTTTACTAGGAACTTACTTAGCTTTCCCACTTTGTTAAAGTGCAGTAAACAAAACATGCTCATATCTAAAGTGCAGCTTAAACAATTTTACTCAACTCCAATGGCGTTGGTTATTTCTTTAGCGCAATGGTCAGGGAAACGCTCTATCTTTTTAAACGACGACATCATAGTTTGCACCAGATTGCTTTTTCTAGTCGTGACGGTTAACGTTCAAACTTGGGTGGTGTCGCTTTAGATGCGTTAGCATGTTAGACGTGTTTCCAAGTACATACCCGACCGCTGTTCTGCAGTATGTATATCTATCTATCTATCTATCTATCTATCTATATATATATATATATATATAGATATATATATATATATATATAGATATTTTCATTTAAATTGCATGTGTATATATATATATATATATATATATATATATATATATATATATAGATATATATATATATATATATATATATATATATATATGTAGATATATATATATATGTATATATATATATATATATATATATATATATATATATATCTAGATATAGATATATATATTCATTTCGGTGCATGTATATATATATATATATATATATATATATATACATGTGTGTGTGTGTGTGTGTGTGTGTGTGCGTTTCTCTCGTGCGCGCGTGCTCTCTCTTTCTCTTTCTCCCAGTCTCACTCTGTTTCTTTTCTTTTGACTTTCCTAAGATGACAGATGCTGAATATATACTGCCTATCTGATGCTGTGGCTGTTTGTGGTTGGCTGAGAGTGATGTGAACTCATTAGTTTGCAGCTGTGTGTTGGGTTTCCATTATGCGTGCTAGACGTTCCAAACGGTGCCAATCCCCTTTGATCTGACATCAGATGTGACGGGACAGTCAATGTAGAGATACATTTATGTGCTGACTGCAGATAGTTGCATTGAATAATGGTTTTTGTGGGTATTTATTGCATCGTTAATGTGCCTGACATTCTGGAAACCTGCCTGTAAGGTTTTGGTGACGTGTGTGCACTATCCGGCACGAAACTGTCACTGCACCAAGCTGGATCTGTCGACACCTCCCCTTGCTGTGTCACCACACCCATCTCAGCACACCTCAGTCTGCCTAAGTACCAAACTGAGCGCGCCTTGGGTTGCGCTGCTTGAAAATAGCTCTGCGCGGGGTTCGCCACCCTGCGCCACCTTGCGCCACCTTGCACCGCACCGGGAAACTAGAGCCCTATATGTTGAAAGCAGAATGTTAAGATGGAGTTAGACATTAGGACCTGACTTTCATGCAGGATACAGGAGTTTGTGTTATATTACAGATCTGAAGTTACACTGGCCTTAAATAACATGACCACGATCTTTCCCTAACCTTCACCATACCTAAGTTGCCTTGCACAGAGATTGTCGAAAGCATGGATTTTTAAACCTTTGTAATAGATGTTGAAAAAACAAATCATTGAATATAATCTGGGTTTTGTCAAATCAAACAATATCAGCAGTGTTGTCTGCTGATAGGATCAGAAAAATGGCATGTAAAAAACATTACCATAACATTATTGGATAATCTATAAACATCAATATCACGTTTCACTTTCAAAATGATGGTGTGTGTGTGGGTGTGTCTGTTCCACGTTTTTCTCCTCACTGACTTGATCAGTTCATGTGAAATTTGGCATAGTGGTAGAGGGTGGTGGGAGGATGCGAATGAAGCAATATTACATCAATTGGCCAAAGGGGGCGCCATAACAACCGATTGAAATTGCAAACTTGGGCATATCTCATGTCATGTCGTAGAGACATGAAACTTTGCACAGAGATGCCTCTCCTTATGAGGAACAAATTTGCCTCAAGAACTCATAACTTCTGGTTATATAGATTTTACGCCATTTTGAATTTTTTGAAAAACACTTAAAATCACTCTCTTCCTAGGAAGTTTGACCAATCTGCATGAAAATCGGTGAACATAATCTAGGGACCAATATCTAAAGTTCCCTCTTGGCAAAAGTTGGAAAACTTGAAAACACTGAGCTTCTATAAGGCAATGACTTTAACTATCTGCCTTTCAAAGTGCTACCTCAAATGTACAGTTTTAGCCCACTAACTATCCCACTATTGGCAATGGCACTACTGTACTTTCAATAAAGCAATCGTACTATCAAATTCACAAAAACTCTGTCTGAATTAGGGCCGTAATGGTACATGTATTTGTGTCGAACCGTTCGGTACGCGACTTTCGGTTCGGCACGGCCCTGTACCGAATTACTGGGCGCAGGATATTATTTTATTTTATTTTGTTTTATTTTAATTCCATTTTTGCGAGCCGAACCATTTAAAACATTTAAAACCGGTAACCATATATATTCGGCCAAATATTGCAAAAAAACACACATTCGGTATTCGGTGGAATAAGTTAAAAGCAAGGCCGAATAATAGCGTTTTGATAATGCAATCAAACAGCATGCCATGACGGGTGGAATAAAATGTCGGTAGTGTGGCGATCCGTCCGTCACGGCACTCGCATTTGCGACTAAAAATAGTTTTGAGCGAGCAAAATAGGCTTAAATCATTCAGCACGCTGTGCGAGCAGCCTACAGATTTCAACCAGCAGCAGAAACGAAAGGCGAATCCCACCGATTGTGGGTTGAACGGGGGTCACAGACACAGACAGTAACGTTAATGCATTCCTGTCAAATACGGCGGCCATTGGCTTACCGGGCGACAGAGAAGTCGGTTCCAATAATATCCTCTCCTTGGTGTCATGACTGCCCAGAAGTATCTGAACAGCCGAGCCAGCCTAACACAGGTATGTGATGTGTCAGAGGAGAAACAAGCCTTTCACATTTCTCTCTTTGTGGCAGTAACGGTCCACAAACTTCACCGCACATTAGGGACTGTTCATTACTTATGAAGGGACTGTCAGGGGAGGAGGGTGGCTGGTTGATTTTTATTTTATTTATTTATTTTATTTTGATCCCCCCTATGTTAATCACTTATTGATGCCGTTTTTGAAGTATGAATAAGTCAATAAGTAATTTATTCCATTGAAATATCATTGATGTATTATAGAAAAGTGATTTATCTTTTCATAAATGACAAAAGGCACATCTGCCTCATTTTCGCTGTGGTATCGTGATACTACTCAGAACCATGCTATTTTCATTGGTATCGCACAGTGGGTCCCAATTTTGATACTGTGACAACACTAATCTGGAGGGGGTTCATCTGCAAAAACTAAACAATGATATGTGGTATTTGGTACTCGGTATTCGGCAAAGCGTTTAATAATATTTGGCTTCGGCTTCAGCCACAAATTTTCATTTCGGTGCATCCCTACTTTGGTTTCAGGGTAAAATACAAAGATGGAAATAAACAAGTGGACAAGACAAAAGCAGTGTGCCGACACTGCAGAACAGCGTTCGGGTATGTACTTGGAAACAAGTCTAACATGCTAACGCATCTAAAGTGACACCACCCGAGTTTGAACGTTAACCGGCACGACTAGAAAAAGCAATCTGGTGCAAACTACAAAATCGTCATCATTTAAAAAGAAAGAGCATTTCCCTGACCATTGCGCTAAAGAAATAACCAACGCCATTGGAGTTGAGTAAAATTGTTTAAGCTGCACTTTAGATATAAGCATGTTTTGTTTACTGCACTTTAACAAAGTGGGAAAGCTAAGTAAGTTCCTAGTAAAACTGAATCTGAGCAGGCTTTGAAGCTGACCAGCTGCACTATACTTTTTATTTTAATTGAGTAAAACTGTTTAAGCAGAAATTTATATTTATATTTTTCATTCAAAAAATGTGTTAAAAAACAGCAGGATTTTATTTTTCACTTTTATATTTCTATTTTCATTCAAACAATGTGAAAAAGCAGGATTTTTATATATATTTGTTTCATTCAAAAATTGGGTAGAAAGAGTTAACTGCTGTGGTGGTATGATTTAATAAGGTTAGCAATAAGTAAAAGATATTTAATAGTTGTCTATTTTTTTCATTACTGTACTGAAAAAAAAACCGAACCGTGACTTGTGTACCGAGGTACGTACCGAACCGTGATTTTTGTGTACCGTTACACCCCTAGTCTGAAAACATTGCTCTTCTTAATGGGTTGAGTTGACTATTTAATCTGCAATTTCTTTTGACCTGTACCCCAAACACACACCATGTGAAACTGTACGTGGCCAACTGTGCACTCAATGGGTATGGACTAGTTGTTACTAAAACACAGATGGCTGTAGAATTTCTTCAGTGATAAACAAAGTTTTGGAGGCTTTAAGTTCCACAAAGCAAATTTTATTTACCTCCATTATCCTGGTGTAGTGGTAGGACGAATGGACAAATTCAACCAAAACAAACCTCATCCCAACTGAGGGAAAAGAACTTGTGGTTTTTTTTTTGGTGAATTAAGTGATCTACATATTATATTAAACAATACAAAATTGGGGAACAGTCATTTTTTAAGAGACATGATGTTTTGGTGTAAACATATTTTGATGTACATATACGGTTTCATTTCTTGAGATAGTATTTTTGCAGTTTTCTGCATCCAGGGCTTCCTCCTCTAACCAAACCATCAAGAGGGGTGCTACTCAGCATTGTCTGCGGCGTTTGGTAATTACAAGATTAGGAACAAAGTTAAAGCTGTATGTAACCGTGCTCCACCCAGTGACTCAATGAAAAGTAGCTGCATTTCACCGAAGTGCCTCAGTCAGTCCACACAAACACAAATGCACATTATCTCCTCATCTTTTTTTCCAGTATTAAAGGGACAGCTCCGGGGCGTCGGCGGATTAGTGGATAGAGCAGATGCCCCATGTACAAGGCTGTTGCCGCAGCGGCCCGGGTTCGACTCCAGCCTGTGGCCCTTTGCTGCATGTCATTCCTCCTCTCTCTTCCCCTCTCACACTTATCTTTCCTATCAATTAAAGGCAAAACTGCCCAAAAAAATATATCTAAAAAAAAAAAAAAAAAAAGGGACAGCTTCAACCTGTTCTCATTCTCAGGACGTCAAATACTGATGCATTGTCACGCTCCTCAGTGTGTGATATTGATGCCAAAGGCAGCCTTTAGTGTCTTAATGAGACACAATGGCCTGTCAGCTAAGTCCAGTGTAAACCCATCCATGGCAAGTTGACACTCAGAGCAATGATGTAGTATAAAGAGCGACAAAGTCCAAACAGGGCGGGTGGGGGGTAAGCTAGATGCTCTTCTTTACACTGAAGATTCTGAATAACTTTAGACTGAAGAGTCTGAGGAACTTCTTTAGACTTAATAAAACTGAAGAATTTTCTCAGACTGACTGAGGAGTCTGAAGAAGAGTGTCTAGCTCAAAACATTTGTGGATGTGCTAGTAAATTACACTTAGGGGAGCTACAATGTGCAGACTTTTTTCACGTTGTTTATTGCCATTCTGTTTGTCCAGCATCTGTCTCAAATGTTTTTTTGGATGTACACATCTTCTATGTCTTTTATGATGTTTTTTTCTAAGCCTTTCCAAGTATTTTTGTGCCAAAAGCTAAATGTGACTGATTCACAACATTAACCAGCTGTCACAATGTATTTTATCTCTGTGGCCTTCATGTAGCCATGAGATGCAGAGGGGAAGTGACAGTTTGTCTGTATTTGACAATCTGCAATGAGAACAGGTTTACAGTTAACTCCAAAATCAAACATACAATTTTTTTCTCTTACCTGTAGTGCTGTTTATCAATATGTATAGTTGCAGTGTGAGTTGCTGAGTGTTGGAGATATTGCCCATAGAGAGTGTCTGACTTCTCTCCAATATAATGGAACTAGACGGCACTCGGCTTTTGGTGCCCAAAAATTTGAAAAACTCACCAGCAATGTCTCTTTCCAAAAATCGTACCTGATTACACAAGATTATCAACAGACCTTGCTGTAAGCAGTTTCATTTAGGAACCATTTCCTGTCTACCAAACCACACCCACCAACCACCCACCATGCAGAAGGAAGTGTGCATCTACTTTAGGACAGGAGACTTGTGCTCATGACAGCATGGAATGTAAATATTAATGGCTTCCTCCTTACGTGAGCTATAACATTAGCTAGCTCCTGCTAGCAGTATCAGTCTGTTAGTTAGAATATTATTGTTGTTATTTGTTACTGCTGGTGGCTAACGGACTGTCAACTATGGATTTGTGTTCTGTTCATTTCCAGTGTTGGGAAAGTCACTTTCAAAATGTAATATATCACATATTACCAGTTACTTTTATTTAAAGTAACAAGTTAGTTTACAATAGTGTCTGGGTTGGGGAATGTGTTTCTTATTACTCCACTTTTGCCTTACTTCATCCATAAAAACCTTAGAACAGCAGGTGATCAAAGCACAAAAGCTCACCCAGTCATCCATTCACATGCAGTGGTTCCTGCTTAATATTAAAATCCCCTCTTATATTAACTTGGGTATGATGATACAGAACCATTAAATGGCCTGGTCCTTTTGAAATAAACAAATAGTCTACAATAGCACCAGTGAGAGAGTTGTGTAAAATATGAGGACGGTGCGTCAGACTTGCTTTACCATTGCAGGCGCCAGAAGTGGCATGATGGATGTGAATGAAAAAAACAACACAGGCCCCACAAGCTTGGTGCCACCTAGTGCCGTTATATTGGAGAGAAGACAGCCGATATCTCCAACACTCAGCAACTCACACAAAAATAATCTAGATTGATAAACAGCACTAGAGGTAAGAGATAAAATATGTATTTTTGATTTGGGGCTGAACTTTGAAAGTCATGCAAAGCCGCTTCACTACTCAGTCAGTATGGACACAAATAGCCTTCATTTAAATCATACATTGTAACCAGAAGTTACGCCTTATTTTCATGCAATTCATATTACATATCCGCTGTTTGCTGTGATTTAGAGACAAGAAATATGAAAAAATGGCACAAATAATGGCTGTGTTGAAAGGAATGCACAACTTTTTTTTTTTTTTTTACATTGTTTCCCACAGGTTAACCATGGCAGTATCATCCACTAGCATCACCATTCACACCACTCCAACATTACCACAGATATATGCTGGAGTGAAGCACAAGACATCTGGAATTTTCAGATGACCTTAGCCATTAGAACCATGGACTCTTGGGTTTGAATATTGAACTGTGTACACATTATACACATTCAATGATGTGTTGGAACAAGCAGATGCAGAATACATCTGTGGTAATAATTGGGTCAAATGAGTGGGTGTATTAAGTTGAAAAATGAGGTTCAAGAAATTTTTGCCAGCAAAATGCTAACATAATCCTAGTAAACTACAGATAGCACTGATGCATTGCTTTGCATGTCATTAGCAACTGCCGTTACCTCCCATGGTAGTTGCTAGTTGGGGTTAGCCTCATATGTGACCCATTTGCACCCAGTATGTCACTCTGTGGTCTGGTCACATAGCATTCCCTATGCAAACCTTAGGGGAAAAGCCAAAACATTTATCTAATGTTTTTTAACCCAAGGCGAAATGTTCTCATTCTGGGCCAGTGGTAAATATATGTGAGACCACAAAAATACATTTAAAGGTTTGTGTAGCAAGCTCCAAATCCTGATGTAACATACAAGATACTAAGGTCCCAAAACAGGCCGTCTTGGGGTTGGTTGTCAGTCTGATACCATTTACTGTGTTTTACAGTTGTTGCTAGTTCTGGGTTTATGACTGTAGTCTTATTTTTCATACAGTTAACGGAGTACAATCACTAGCCAGGAAAGTAGGGCTGGGTATAAACCAAAACGTTTGCGCTGCACTGCCATACTGAAATCTGTACTGAAAGCTGACATCAAATGTGTAGTCAGATCCATAATCTTCTTTACTTCTCTTTGGTCCAGTAGTTCCTGATTTCAGTCCAAACTTTGATGAAAAAAAATGAGGGCAAATGCACACCTACTGGAAGCACTCGCTTGCAGGCATACATTAAAAAAAGAAATGGGAAGTTTGTACACTCATAACTCAATTTGGCAAACTGCCTTCTGTAGCCAATTTTACTTTTACAAAGTTCTTCTTCGGCTGCTTATGTCAGAACAGCTTTTGGCATTTAAAATATATCATGTGTCCAAAATTCCATATTTAGGTCACAAGATGGCACATGACCATGGCACTGTTTAAAGGGCAGCACAGAATATAGTAAGTGGACCTTTAGTTAATATTATTTTGTCAAACTGCTGTACCCAAGATCAAGAATGAACTTTCATGCTCAACATTTGAGTACTGTCACTTATGTTGTAATATAAAAAAGACAAACATGGTTTATATTTAGTTTTGGTATTATAATAAAAACTCCGGTATTATACTGGCACATATCAAAAAATGTCAGTTAATACCCAGCCCTACAACAACAGAACTGAAGGATGAAAAGTCACATTTTATTATTTCATAAAATAAAAATAACATATTTAATATGCAGAACAGATATAAGAACAGATATAATTTTGGACAAATGTCCTTTTTATACTTTCACAAGACATTGGACTGCACACTATGGCAAAAATGTGAACTTTATAGCCTGTACCCTCACCTTTTCACCTCCTACCACAGCAAGTAACAGATGGTGCATCTTAGTTCCATGAAAGGCTTGATGCATCTACAACCCAGTAGTGTTTTGATTATACCTCAAACACTCATCTTGTTGTTGTGCTCTGAAATTCAAATATGATGATGAAATAGAAGTGTTAAGTTCCCCTTTTACCCTCCTGAATGACAGGACATGAATGGAGACAATATTTTTCTAGGTTATGTGAAAGGTAGAGTTGAATGTGTCAAAACATTTATTGAAGTTTCCTGTTTGTATCTTGTGAAGGTTTGTGGTTTTACAAAACTGTTGTTTTTTTTGTAATCATAGCACTTTTTGTAAACTGAATGCCTTTATTTCATCCAATACCTTTTGTTTAAAACCTTCATTACAAATGTATAGATGATATATTTAGCTCTTTTAGAGAACAATAATATTTAAATACAATATAAAATGTTTTATTTTTACAGGTACAATTTTGACAGTGTTTTTCCTATCAAAGTGTCATTTTTGCTTTACTTGCACAAGTGTTCTGTGTATCTCATTGAGGGGTCTTTTAACAAACAATGCATGTTAATCACATATATTTGTTGGCCGAATTTCTCAGAAGGCCTTCTTTGACTATTCTAGGTCTGAGAGCACAGACAATAATAAAGCTTAAATGGACAATTATATAGCACTTATATCATCTTTTTATGGGTTGTTTAATTAGATGTTAAAAAGACAAACAAGCTATACTGTATGTTCAATAACTCCAAGGGTGATTTTATCTTCTTCTATCATCCTTTGACCTCAGTGTGACAATATGGAAGAATATTACTTGATTTCTTAGTGGTTTCTGCCTGAAAGCTGGTTGATAAACACACATTTTTCAATCAGTTGATTGCAGTTTCAACTTCATGTATAATTTCAATGAACTGTATGACAGAATCTGAGGATTTCATGTGGGGTGAATACAAGCAATTAACTGTGCATGGATCAAAGTTGACCGAAAATAATCTCTATCCACTGGAGAAAGTAGATCCAAATTTGGAGTGTGGTATCAGATCAAGTTCAAAATTCTAAAGCTAATTTAACTGCCCAAGAAAAAAGACATAGGCAAAACAGAATGTCTCCCAAATCCATTTGGTGAGCGGGAGACAGGAGATGCTCTTCAGTGAGAGGCACAGACCTTTAGCAATTCATGTCAAACTTCTTTATAAGCTTCAGTGGTACCAGTGAACTTTCTTGAATGTGTATGTAAGAAACACTGCAATATATTTTTGGTATTGGTTCAAGCTGCTAACGTACTTCTAAAGCTCCTTAAGGTGCTACAGACCTCTTCTCTAGTTCTTAAATGTATCATTTGTACAAAGTATCCAGTTCAGCTGAAAAGTTGGCATGTGTGCCTGGTTGGACTTTATAGCTACATATATTTGTATTGTACTGTGACTTTTGACCCCCCCACCCACACCTTCCCCAATCTTGGGAATTTAAACATATTGGGAGATTGCTCTGGATGATATCACTCAGCAGAGATGAAGACATTGGTGATGATGTTAAAAAACAAGTCTATGTGACTCCATTCAAAATGAGCTGAGGTAAATCTGAAACAAACTGCATTCCAGCCATGTTGGTTTTGTTATTGCAACAATGCCATCCTGTGACAATGATGCTAATTTCAATGTTTCACTTTAAATCTATTTTACATACTACTGTTGTTTTTGTTATTTTTATACATATAGGCAAAGTAATTCTATCCTTCTCTCTCTCTCTCTCTCTCTCTCTCTCTCTCTCTCTCTCTCACATACACACACACACACACATATGTGTATCTATATATTATCTATATCTATATATAGCTATGTCTATGTGTGTGTGTGTCTGTTTATAGGTTGTGTAAAATAAAACTGAATGCTGCAGCTTTTAAATGTTTTTTAACAATGACATCCAAAGAGGCAGATTATTTATTGTCTGGCAAAATAACCTGATTTGATTTACATATCTTGCTGCTATGAGTGAGAAGAGCTGCAACTGTCAACTCCAGTGTTTTTACACAATGTAATGAAAGTTCAATAAACACAAAAGAAGGATCCAACCGTAGGCCTTTTGGTCATTTCTAAAAATGTGTATAAACTTTTTCTTGTTGTTCGTTTTTTTTTAGCCTTTTCATACAGCTTCAGTCCTCATACATTATCGGAACCCATCGGCTGTATTCGGCGTCTGACTTCCGGCAGACGGTGATACAGCTGTAGAGTCTGTATATAGAGACTAGTCCTCGTAGAATTACTTTACTCTGAGACTCAGATACCAGGGACATTTAATGTGCTCAAAACATTCACTCTTTTTTATGGCCAAAACTATCCAGACAAAATGTGTGCAGCCTTAAAGAATGCAATGAGAGGGAATTTTACTATGCTTTAAACTGAAACTGGTTGATTGTTAAATTCAAAACCTAATCTGCACCTGCAAATATACTGAAATATCACTGTAACAGTGGTTTGTGCTGATACTGTGATGGTTACAGCAAAATTAATATTAGACCAGTACCTATCCATCAGGTTTAGCGGCTGAGCTGGATAAGCCAAATCAAGTCAACTTTATTTATAAAGCACTTTAAACACAAAGTTTAGCCAAAGAGCTCTTACAGCACAAACAGAGAAAGACAAAAACAAAAGGAAGGAGAGAAACGACAATTTGAGTGATAATAGCAATAACATAACATGCTGATAACATGATAGCATATCATTACATTATTATTGTACCTATAGTAAAAACTGTATTCTTGTTTTTTTTATTATATATTTTATTATTATTATTTTTAATTGATTTTACACACAATAGCCACAACATTTTGCTTCAAGTCCATTCCTCCTTCATATTTGTGGCATATTAAATAAAACACACAAACAAACCAAAGACAAACAAACAATACCCATAACACACTACCCATAAACAAGGGGGGAAAAAAAGTGATAAAACTACAAAACAAAATCCAAAATAAACTCATAGGATGGGATGACATAGTTCATGTCTCTCGAGATTCTGCACATATCTATGTATACACATATACATCTTTATCTGTGTTAACATTTTATTTCCCACTTTCATTTGTAATCAAGTTCAGTCCATAGTCATGCTAAGTTAGTAAAAAAAAAAAAAAAAAAAAAAAAAAAATCATCAAATCAGACTGCCCCAGGCACTCTCCAATTCATTGTGTCATACCCTTTACGGATTGTGTCGCTAAGGTCCTTGGGCAAGTAATTTATTATAATTTATTAGTGGCTGCCATATCTTAGTAAAGTTGTGCTCATTTCCTTTGAGTTTAGCACTTAATCTTTCCATCGGCATTATTCTTAAGATTTCTCTATACCAGTGTTACTGATGGTGGTTCTTCTTTAATCCAATTTAGAAGTATACATCACCTTGCTAAACAAAGAAGTTTCTTTAATAATTTAGATCTTTGAGTGTCTATAATTTGTTTTTGACGGCAGCCCTAATAAAAACTGTCTGGGAACTTTACAGATCTTACACTTCAAAATTAATCTCAATTCTTTAACAATACCAGACCAAAATATAACAATTTTTGAGCATTCCCACAAATAATGCATATAAGAAATTTTACACTTGGTACATATGGGAGACTTGCTGGAATCAATTCTACTTAAGATATGTGGTGTTATATGTTGTCTGTGTAGTATCTGTTATTGCATTTCTTTTAATCTATTACATAAAACCAGAGAATGAACTTCTTGGATACATTCTTTTCAATTTTCTTTTTCATAGCTCGTTTGAAGGTCCTTTTCCCATCGATCCATCAGTTTATCTATATTTTGCTGGTCGTCATTCATGAAATTATCATAAGTATGAAATGAACCCTTTATTTTTCTTATATTGTATGACAGATTTCTCAAATGGCCCTAACAAAGTCTTGATCTGAGAAGATTTATCAGTTGCATTAATAAAGCTATGAGCCTGGAGGTAAGCAAAAAATTCATCTACACCATATTTGTCTCTAACCATTGAAAATTACATAAGAACACCATTATCCACCATTATAAAGAGCAGCAGGATGAAAGCTGAGGTGTTTGGGGCTACATTATCTGCTCATATTCAACTAAATGCTTCAAAACTCATTGGACGATGCTTCACAGTGCAGATGGACATTGACCTGAAGCATACTGCAAAAGCAACCAAAGACATTTTTAAGGCAAAGAAGTGGAATGTTCTGCAATGGCCAAGTCATATCATCTGACCTGAATCCAATTGAGCATGTGTTTCTCTTGCTGAAGCCAAAACTGAGGGCAAAACACCCAAAACACAAGCAGGAAGTACAGACGGCTGCAGTAAAGGGCTGGCAGAGCATCACCAGGGAAGAAACCCAGCATCTGATGATGCCTATGTGACCAACACTTCAGGCAGTCATTGACTGTAAAGGATTTGCAACCAAGTATTAAAACTGACTGTTTAATTGATGATTACGTTAGTTTGTCCAATACTTATGAGCCCTTAAAGTTGGGGGACTGTGTGAAGAAATGGTTGTCATTCCTACACGGTTCATACTACATTTTTGAAAAAAGCCTTAAATGAAAGCTGAGAGTCTGCACTTTAAGCAGGTATTCATTGTTTCATTTAAAACCCATTGTGGTGGTGTACAGAGCCAAAATGACGACAACTGTATCATTGTCCAAATAATTATGGACCTGACTGTAGTTTCTCATAAAATTTTCTCATTATCTGAGTCAAGTCTTCAGTCTCATATTGATTATTTCCTGAATCATCTTTTAATGACGAAATTGAGTTAGACTGCCTCCCTGCGGCTAAGCGTGCCAGCAGTCGTCCGGATTTATCCCCCATTTCAAATAATGAATGTTTGGCAGTGAATATGCTGGCCTCCGCTTTCTGTGTTAAAATTTGGTTAAGAGCAGATTTTGTTACCTCTAATTCATCATGTAAGGCTTTGGATGGATTATTCTTGAGTTGTTTTTCAAGCTCTAGTAGTTGTTTTTCAAGATAGACTTGTGTCTTTAGCGACTCTTTTTCCTTAGCTGTACAGTATGAAATGATAGCCCCCCTCATGTAGGCCTTCAGTGTTTCCCAGAGAGTCACAGGATTTGTATCATCATCATCTTTTGTTGCTAGAAAAAGTTCAATTTGCTTCTCTATATACTCCACAAAGGAAGAACAACTCAAAATAGGTGGATTTAACCGCCAGAATCATGGAGATGGCTGAGAGAATGGAGGTTTAATTATCATAGAAACATCCGTATGATCAGAAAGTAATCTAGTACCTATACAGCATTCCTCAACTCTATCTAACACTTTTCTTGAAGTATAAAAATAATCTATTCAGGAATGAGTTTTTCATGTTCCCTATCAATTAAGTGTGTCTCCTGTAGTAATGCTATGTTAACTCGTTCCTTCTTCAACCATGAAAGTACCTTCTTACGCTTAATAATATGATTCAGTCCTTTAACATTGAGTGTAATATATTTAATTGAACTCATTATGTGCACTTCTTACATACTCTACAAGCACAGTGTATATGAGTGTATCTCATGAAGAAAAATATCAAATCCATCCCAGACATGTGCTTTTCAAATATCATAACACAACACATTTGGTCCTATATTTTGGGTGATCTGCACAAAAACTCCCATCTCATCCCATGCACACCCACCAACAGTGCACTTAAAATAAGAATAAAATAAACACCTACATATAGAAAAGATGTAGGTAAAGAAAAAACAAAATTCCGTGATACTGAGAGAAATAGTTCACTTGATAAGAGCAAACCTCCAATCTTCACACCTCTTCTTGTGAACATAGTCACGTCAAAGCTCTCACTCACTCCCGACCCCATCTCCAAATAATGTTAATTTAGTCTGAGCCACCAGCCTAAATTATACACGCGAGAACAGCGATAAAAAAGGGGAAAAGTAGGCTAACATAAGTAAAAAATAAACAAAAAAAACTGAACAAAAGACAGGAAGAGAACATTTTTTTAAAAATTAAAATAACAACAAATGCCTGCGTTGTCCATATCGTTGCTGTTAAGTCAGTTCATTCCTCATTAATTAAATAATTGACTTTAAAATTAACTTGTTGTTTTTATACTTTCACCACATTGTGACAGTAACAATTACAATGACAATTACATTATGCACAATTAAAGGCTAGCGAGTTAAAGGGTGTTTTAAGATGACTCTTGAAATCTTAATGGTGGGGGAGAATCGGATGGTGGGAGGAAGAGAATTCCAAAGTTTCAGGATCTCAGGACTGACAGAAGTCTTTGGTCAGACAATCTCAGTTCTCTCACAGTGTGGTAAGGGGAAAGGAGTTATAAGATAAGATAAGATAAGATAAGATACAATACAATGCCTTTATTGTCACTTTATACAGTGATACAGTGAAATTTCAAGTGCCCTCACAGTGACATTGCTGTAAATTCCCTGTTATTTCATTCAACCAGGATGTTATGTTGGTTTTTAGTAAGGCACCTTTTTGGACAGCTCAGGTGTGCTATAGGGTCCTCGTGAAGTTTCACCTGGGTGTGTGTGGAGTTAATGAGCACGTTGTAATTGTTATTTCATTATGCTTTGTGTATTCTTTGTGTTTTCAAATACACAGATGTCTAGACCTCTTAACCTCACACCTAGATACAAAATCCTGCAGGATACGCCAGGTGTGAAACACACCCTAGGGGGTTGGAGCCAATAGCTGCGGCAATAGCTACTGGGTGGACTGGGTGATCAGACACTTCTCTTTAATATTCCAGTTGTTGGTAAATTTAAATAGGCTATTTAGGAGTGTCCATCCATCCCTCCCTCAACTCACTAAATACTGATAACTATAATAAAGTTTTAAACGATATTGATGGCGACTTGAAAAGATGGGGTATGCTCCCTACTTCTTTTCAGTCCAGACTTTCAGTCATCAAGATGAACATATTGGCTTGCATCAATTTCATCAGTTCCATGATTCCTCTAGCTCCACCAGTTGGTTACTGGAAGAAACTGCATTCTGTTATTAGCACTTATTTAGGGAACAAAAAGAAACCCAGAATCAAAGCTTCTACTCTGCAAAGATATAAATCATCAGGAGGTGTTAAATTGCCCAATTTCGAATGGTATTCATGGTGCTTTGTTTTGCGTCCACTTATTACTTGGTTGAACTCAGAGACTCTGGTGTCATGACGCCCCATTGAAGAGCATTTAACATATCCACATAACCTGTCTAATTTGATATACTCCAATATACCTCATAGGACAGTAAAACGACATTTTGGGCCAATAATCTCATATCTTTTCACTGTATGGCATAAAGTCCAGCGATTTGCTAAAATTTGCAATAAGTTTTTTGTTCAATCTCCTATTTTTCATAATTATTCTCTTCTAATCGAAAAGATGCCAATTGTTTTTCCAAAATGGGAGGATAAAGGAGTCTGTGTTTTTAAAGACATCATAGGGAGAAAGGGCCTTCGTGAATTCCATGACTTAGACAGGTCTTTTAACCTACCGGGCACTTTTTATTTCTATTTACAGTTACGTGCAGCAATGCATGCTCAAGGTGTTCCTTGGGGCATTGAGTTAGGAAATCATCCTCTTCATGTTATTTTTGACACCAAACGTAAAAATAATGGTATTGTCTCTGACCTATATGAATTTATAACTAAAGCTTCATACAAACCTCTCTCACTTAACAGACTCTGGAGGACGGATATTAACACCTCCTCGGATCTAGATTGGCACACTATATGGTCAAATGTATCCTTGTCTTCCAGAAATCTGGATCATCAAATGATACATTATAAATTTATTCACAGGTCTTACTTAACTCCTCGAAGATTACAACAAATGACACTCAGAGATAATCCATATTGTGATTTTTGTCCAGACAATACCATTGCTACTCTCTATCATATGGTTTGGCAGTGTCCGGAGGTTAATAGATTTTGGAACAATGTCTCATGTATCATGTCTAATATAATTGGAAAGGCCATCCCTCACTCACAGTGTTTGATTTTACTTAATGACACCTCGTCTTTAAAACTAACTATAAATAATAAGCGTCTGTTGTTGGCTGGTTTTACAGCTGCTAAAAGAATAATAGCCTGTCGTTGGAAACCACCACATGCACTGTCGGTGAGGGAATGGCTTTTTGCTTACCAGGATATTGCGCAGTTGGAGCTTTCTACAGCTCGTTTACATCATGCTAAAACATCAAATATTAATTGCTGGTCAGCGTTACTAGAGAAAATTACTGACATGTTGTAAATATTTATGGTCCATCTCATTCATGGTTTGCATATTCTTTGTTAAGTTTTATGTTCAGAATGTTATGTACATATTGCACATGCACATAACATATGTACACTCTTTTGGTTATCTCATTTGTATACATATATCTTATGTATATGTTATGCTGTCTCTGTGGATATCATCATGATGGAAGAGCTAGCAGTTGTTCAGTTTCTTTTTTATGTCTGAGAGATGTCTGTTCAGTGAATGTGAGGGTCATGGGATTCCTGGATGGCAGGGGGAGGGGGTTGGGAGTGGTGTGCGTGTGTGTTTTGTGTCTTTTCCTTTTTTTTAATGTATATTCACTTAGTTATTTTTTCCATGGTTCTCTACCTTGGTTCCATCATGTTGGTGTGCAGGGGGTGGGGGTGGAGTGGGTTGGTGGGAGCGGGAGGGTGTGGGAAGGAGGGGGAGAGCAGGCATCGAAGTAGGTGGTGTTTTGCTCTGCTGGTTTCATGGATGTGAAGATTTTCCTTCTTTTTTGTCTTCCCCAGAATGTAAATAATTGTTTGTTTTTTCTTTGGCTGTGGGGATGCTCCTCCCCTGTTATATAAGCAATGAATGAATAAAAAATTGATTGCAAAAAAAAAGACAATATCAGACGAACCCTCCATATTATAGAACATGCCAACAAACACCATTTGAACGCTGCCCTGATCAATCTCGATGCGGAGAAAGCATTTGATCAGGTCAACTGGCTTTTCCTATATAGAATGTTAAAGAGGTTGGGGTTTAATGATCAATTTATCAAATGTATGCAGTCTCTGTATAGCGACCCATCAGCCAGAATAAAGATCAATGGCCACCTGACAAATAGATTTAAGCTGCACAGAGGCACACGTCAGGGATGCTGCGCTAGCCCCGCCCTCTTCGCAATTTTCATAGAGCCGCTTGCTCAAGCTATTAGACAAGACAACAAACTGACAGGAATCACTATATCAGGAGAGGAACACAGGATAGGGCTTTTTGCGGACGACATTATCAGCTACCTCCAAAATCCAAATACAACACTCCCTTAACTTCTGAAAATCACGAAGGACTATGGGCTAACATCAGGTTACAAACTGAACATTACAAAAACACAGGTATTCGCTCTTAACTACACACCAAATAAAGCAATAAGGAAGCTGTATAAATTAAATTGGGAAGCAAGGTCAATAAAATATCTAGGAGTACTAATTACTCAGGAAGTTGACAAGCTTTCTCGTCTCGTCTCGTCTCGTCTCGTCTCGTCTCATCTCGTCTCATCGTCCTCCGCTTATCCGGGTCCAGGTCGCGGGGGCAGCAGCCTCAGCAAAGAAGCCCAGACAGTTCTTTCCCCAGCCACCTCCGTCAGCTCTTCCGAGGGAACCCCGAGGCGTTCCCAGGCCAGCCGGGCGATGTAATCCCTCCAGCGTGTCCGGGGGCGGCCCTGAGGTCTCCTCCCGGTAGGACATGCCGGAGACACCACCCAAGGGAGGCGTCCAGGAGGCATCCTTACCAGATACCCGAACCACCTCAATTGGCTCCTCTCGATGTGGAGGAGCAGCGGCTCTACTCCGAGTCCCTCCCGGATGTCCGAACTCCTCACCCTATCTCTAAGGCTGAGCCCAGCCACCCTGCGGAGGAAACTCATTTCGGCCGCTTGTACTCGCGATCTCGTTCTTTCGGTCACTACCCAGAGCTCGTGACCATAGGTGAGGGTTGGAACGTAGATCGACCGGTAAATCGAGAGCTTCGCTTTCTGGCTAAGCTCCCTCTTCACCACAACGGACTGGTTAAGCGTCCGCATCACTGCTGACGCCGCCCCAATCCGCCTGTAAATCTCCCGCTCCATCCTACCCCCACTTGTGAACAAGATCCCGAGATACTTAAACTCCTCCACCTGGGGCAGGACCTCCCCCCCTACCTGGAGTGGGCAATCCACCCTTTTCCGGCTGAGGACCATGGCCTCAGACTTGGAGGTGCTGATTCTCATCCCAGCCGCTTCAAACTCGGCTGCGAACCATCCCAGCGAGAGCTGGAGGTCACTGTTCGATGGAGCTAGGAGCAGTGGCGGTTCTAGGCCAGTTTCAATGGGGGGGCCAAGCTAGGGCCAGTCCTTTTGATACAGGGGCACATACAAGTACGGTCAAATATCTAAGTCTGAACAATAAGATATATATATATATATGTGTAAGGGGGTCCGGGGGCATGCTCCCCCGGGAGAAAATTTTGTATTTGATTTAAAGGCATCAATCTGGTGAATTCTGAGAGCAAAGTTATGATGGCAGAATATGCCTAGATTTCAACATCTCTGTGCTTTTTATGTGTGAAAAATGTTCCATTTTTACTGATAAAAACACTAGTTGTATGTTATGGTGAAGGGTTACACTCAAAATACGGCTAAGTATTAGTAGTTAAACATTTCAGTAATCAAAAGAAAAATGACTGACGTACTGATCTGCCTCTGGAGGGCTATTTTAATATTTAAAATCATGTGCAGACAAAATATTCTTTTAAAATTCTCACACTCACAAGTACAGTTCCAGATACGCAAAACAATACAAAATACGCAAAACGAAAGGAAAACAAAAGGTGAGATTCAAATAAATTACACACAAACAGGCACAAATTACTGCTTTCCTCCCTCCCTCTCGATTTGCAAGTACAGCACCCTGAATCAGAGCATTTCAAAAGCCCTCTGGTAGTTGAATGTCTCTGGGACAGGCCCATTTATAGCAACCCACTGGTGTGCGCGATCCGGCCGAGGCACGGGTACTGGAGCTAATAGCAGCCATTCAAGAAGCTGCTCCACCAGCCGCGGCCTAGAAGTGGCTCAGCGCTCCGCTCCACTAAAATTACAATTTGCACAGACCAAATGAGTCAAACAGGAAGTCAGGCGCAGAAAAGACGAGAGTATCCAGTCGATTTTCAAAATAAAAGACCCATGAAAACCACGGATCATATTTCACATCACTACATAAACATGATGTGACAGGCATGAGTCAAATGAAAAGGAAAAAGTTTTCAGAGCTTACCTCAATGGTGCTGTATGTTGCCGTGCAGGCTGAGAGTTGTCTTAAATACAGCCACACAATTCTCTACTGATGTGTTCTGGGTGTTTTCAAGAATGCTCACGAAGTGGATGTCAGTATTCCTCAATATTCCGCTTAGAAATGCGGTCTGCTCTATCAACTCAGGCTCACATTAGCGCTAGGAGAGCGACGTCTGTGGTGAGGCCGGGGAGGGTGAGGGGGAGGGAGGGGGGAGCCGAAGAATTCCCAGTAGGAGCTCCAGCCAGTGCGCTACAGAGTGACGTTCATCTACCAGAGGCATTTTATATCTGGCCAATTTTTGGAGACTGTGGCAGGGCAAATTAGTCAATGTATGGGAAACACTAGAATCTCAGGCCCTTTTCCTTCTTGTGTGGTGTATTCTGCATGATTCACTGGGTGCGCCTCTTTAAGTGGTCCGACCGGCAACCTGTTGAGACGATTTAGTTCCGCGTTCCCCCTCCGACTCCTCGGCGGGGGGACCACAGGGGGGGCCGGACTCGGAGTTACGGGGGCACTGGCCCCTGCTGGCCCCCGCCTAAAACCGCCATTGGCTAGGAGGACCACGTCATCCGCAAATAGCAGGGACGAGATCCTGCCGTCACCGAACCTGACACCCTCCACCGCTTAGCTGCACCTAGAAATTCTGTCCATGAAAGTTATGAACAGAACCGGTGACAAAGGGGAGCCCTGGCGGAGTCCAACCCTCACTGGGAACAGGTCCAACTTACTGCCAGCCACGCGAACCAGACTCGTGCTCCTTCAGTACAGGGACTGGTTGGCCCTTAGCAGAGGGTCACCAACCCCATGCTCCCGGAGCACCCTGTTCCCAGCAGACCCTCACTGCTTGTTTGGGCCTGCCAGGTCTGCGCGGCGTCCTCCCCTGCTACCTGATCCAACTCACCACCAGGTGGTGATCAGTTGACAGCTCTGCTCCTCTCTTCACCCGAGTGTCCAGACCATATGGTCGCAGGTCAAATGATACGACTACAAAGTCAATCACTGACCTGCGATCTAGGCTGTCCTGGTGCCACGTGCACCGATGGACATCCTTATGCTTGAACATGGTGTTAGTTATGGCCAAACTGCGACCCGCACAGAAGTCCAATAACTGAACACCACTCGGGTTCAGATCGGGCAGGCTGTTCCTCCCAGTCACGCCCCTCCAGGTCCTGCTGTCATTGCCCACGTGAGCGTTGAAGTCCCCCAGCAGAACAATGGAGTCCACGGTCGGGACACTGTCCAGCACCCGTCCCAGGGACTCCAAAAAGGGTGGGTACTCTGAGCTGCTGTTCAGCGCATAAGCGCAGACAACAGTCAGGACCCATTCCCCGACCCGAAGGCGCAGGGATGCAAGCCTTTCGTCCACCGGGGTGAACCCCAGTGTACAGGCAGAGAGTCTGGGGGCTATCAGAAAGCCCACCCTGGCCCTCCGCCTCTCACCCAGAGCAACTCCAGCAAAGGAGAGAGTCCAACCCCTCTCGAGGAATTGGGTTCCAGAGCCGGAACTATGTGTCGAGGTGAGGCCGACTATATCTAGCTGGTAGCGCTCAACCTCTTCCACAAGCTCCGACTCCTTCCCCGCCAGAGGTGACATTCCATGTCCCAAGAGCCAACTTCCGTAGCCGAGGATCGGACTGCCAAGGCCCCCGCCTTGGTCTGCTGCCCGATCCACACTGCACCGAACCCTTCTGGATCCCTCTGCGGGTGGTGGGCCTGCAGGGGGACGAGCCCATGTAGCCGGTTTGGGCTGGGCCTGGCCAGACCCCATGGGTGAAGGCCCTGCCACCAGGCGCTCACCCACGGGCTCCAACCCCAGGCCTGGCTCCAGGGCGGGGCCCCGGTAACCCTCCAGGCCGGGTACACCAACTCTTGCTGTTTTCCATCATGAAGGGTCTTTTGAGCCATTCTTCGTCTGACCCTTCGCCCAGAACCAATCTGCCACGGGAAACCCTACCAGGGGGGAAATGCCCCCGACAACACAGCTCCTAGGGTCATTAGGGCACTCAAACTCCTCCACCACGATAAGGTGACGGTTCTCGGAGAAGTTGACAAGCTTTACAAAATAAATTTTAAGGTAATAAATGATAAGATGCAGAGGGACATAACAAAATGGTCTACATTTTTATTGGATTTTAGTTCAAGAATCGAAGTGGTAAAAATGAACCTATTTCCAAGACTGCTGTATCTCTTTTTGTCACTCCCAGTTAGAATACCAGAATCACAATTTGCATCTTGGGATAAACTGATATCCAGGTTTATCTGGGCGGGAGCTAGGCCAAGGATAAAACTCAAAACCCTCCAAATAGGCAAGGAAAATGGGGGACTAGCACTGCCAAAATTCTACTATGCGGCCCAATTAAGGTACATTGTCTATTGGTGCTCCCCACAATATGAGTATGAAACTGGGCCAGGATCCCCCTCAAACCAGGCTAGGTGAAATAGAGCATACAGACCCCAAGGGAGACAATTCAATATTAAAAGAAACACTTAGAAGATGATGCAAGGTGGTTAAAAATACAAATTGACAGGGGATAGTAAACTTCTGATCTGGCCTTCTCAAACTCACAGGTTTAAGCCTGGAGAGCTTGATAGGATGTTTAGAAGCTGGAGAGACAAAGGAATAACAGCTATCTGCACACTGGTAGAAGGACAACATTTCAAATCTTTTGGAAAACTTCAGAGGGAGTTTGACTTGGATAAAGGAGACCTGTTCAGATATTTCCAGCTAAGAAATTTCTATAATACAGAAGAAAATGATCAGAGTGTTGACAGGTGCCTATAAACAAATTCCTTCAAAAAATGTTTCCAAACTGTACAAAGGTATGCAAAAACAGAATGGAAGTAACACATTGCATACAAAAAAGAAGTGGGAGTCAGAATTTAATATTGAACTGTCGGAGAGCGACTGGCAATCCATGTGCAGAACTCAATGGATGGAGGATGGAGGGAATTTGGCTGGAAAATTTTAATTAGATTTTTCATTACACCACACATTAAAAGTAAACAATGTGTGAAAATTACAATATTCTGGGACATGGTTCTTCAAACCATGGAGGAAGTCTTTGGATATGAGATTCCGAATGATCCCCGGGCTGTGTATCTGGGACTGACACCAGAGGATATAATAAAAAAGGAAGACATTTACCTGTTCAAAATCCTGACACTTGCGGCTAAAAGGCAATCACAAAGAACTGGTTGAAAAGTGAACCTCCTGCACAGGAACAATGGCTGAATATTGTGGAGGAAATATGCTCTAGGGAAAGACTGACCTATTGTCTAAGGACTAAAGCAGAGGTCCATGAACAAAGATGGGAAAAATGGCATACATATAACAGAAAGTAGTGCCCCCCGCCCCACCCTTTGTGTTTTTTGTTGTTGTATTTTATGCCTATGTTTTGTTATGTGCAAAATGAAAAATAAAGTTTAAAAAAAATGTAGTGAACAGCAGTGACAAATTCATAGCGACCACGTAGACACAATACAGAAGACATGAAAGGTGCACAATATACATTCGAAAATACATCTGGTGTAGCCCATGACAACACCAGAAGTGACCAGGGATATCATAATATTACACATAAACCCTATTGCACGTGACCCCAGGTCAATCCATCATTCACATGGGACAAACACTCAAACAGACAACAGTGCCCATCTGCAGCAGTCATTATCCCTCCAGCCAGGACCGTCTTCCCAGCCTCAAGATAATATGCTGCTAACATCATTGCTGCACACAACAGCTGCAGCACTACAGGCTCAAGCAACTTAAGCAAATATGCCAGGCCAAAGACAGGATAACTACATGTTGCTAACTCAGTCTCTACCACCAACATTAACTTCTGCACCATGGTTGGGAGCAGTTTCCAGGCTGCCACCTCCTACGGTGACGAGTATGGCCATGGTGCAATCTAATGTCGAGGCCATGCAAGCAGTAGGTCACGTGGGCCATCGCCTGTAGAGATCAGGCACGGCAGCATGTCAGTGGCTGGACAGACCCAATAGCAATCTCTGCCAATGACACCTGCATATTCTTCATATCAGTATACAACTGCACAGCTTGCATCTCAGACACAGACTGCAACAGCCCTGTATCCAGCATACCAGCTATCCACTGCAGCTGCTCTCCAGCCAGTGAGCCAACACCAAGCAGGCACACCTTGGCAGTCTACCTATCAACCACCATACACTCCTGCTGTGCCCCAGCAGACATTATATCAACCTCCTCCAGTCATATCGGCACAGCCAGCATACCAACTGCCATCATACCAGCTGAGCCATCATCCACAACCGGTATACCAGCCCCAGCCCGCTCCATCAATCCAGCTAGCCTATCATGTAGTGCCTCCAACACCTGGTCCAGCACCATATCAACCTGTACCACCTACGTAGGTCCAGTATGCCCTTCAGCCCCAGTATACATCACCACAGGTACCATATACTCTCCAGACTTCCAGGCAACCAATCCCAGTACCTGAACTGCCTAAGTTGGTCCATGACAGCAAGAGAGTTTGCTGACCTGAAGATGGCACTAGACCACTTACTCAGTCCCCACACTGAACTTTCTGAACATTATAAATATGGTTTACTTATTGGGGATGCAACGGTCCTAAAAAATATTGAACCGTTTGGTCCGCCCTGCACGGATCAATACGCCCTTATGGACCGCAGGTTTTCAGTTTTGCAATTAATTTTGCATTGATGCTTTACAGGCCACTGTGTGTGTGTATGTGTGTGTGTGTGTGTGTGTGGGTGGGTGTGCATGTGTGTGTGTGTGTGTGTGTGTGTGTGTGCCCATTCACAGGCCGGGTCAGCCTGCTGCACGAAAGCCCTCCCCGCAAATTAATGTTCAATCACTGTTGTGGCTCTGCCCACTCACCCCTTCACACTGTTGTAAGTGGAGCCGGGGAAAGTGACTCTCGCCTCACACAGAAAAGAAGCGGAAAAAACAAACATAGAGAGCCATGGCAAGCGCAAGTGGAGGAGTTGAGAGACAGAAGTTTGAAGAAGCACCGGCTTCAAACAAATCTTCTGGTGTGGGATCATTTCGATTTTGCTGTTGAATAAAACGATGAGGGAGTGAAAACAGTTAATAGAAATTTCACTGTCTGCAAACGTTGTTTGAAACATGTCTAGTGTTTCCCCTACGATTATATTAGGGGGCACCCCGCCCCGTACCTTGTCCTTTTATTAAACGAACTAAATAGCCTTATGTTATTTACACAACGGCATGTCATTTCTGTCACTACATGCACGCACGTTTACAATCCTCCTCTGCTCTCTGTGTCGCGCAGGGCGGAGTTCGGCCCCAATGCGCACACACACAACCACACACACACACACACACACACACACACACACACACAGACACAGGTGAGCACACAAGAGTGTGGCCCAGTCCATGGAGCGGAGCCTGTGTTGCGTTCAGGCGTTGTCAAGTAAATAACAAATTCCAGCACTTGAATAGGCTGTAGCGCAACACAGCAGCATGTCAAGTGCAAAGTCAAGCAAAATAAAGAGATACGTTTTGGAGAAAAAAATTGTTCTCTTTACACGCAAAACACGTACTGAAACCGAACCGAAACCGTGGCCCACAAACTGAGGTACGGACCGTACTGTGGGCTACCTGTACCGTTGCACCCCTAGTACTTATGGAGCAATTGGTCCTGGATGAAGCCCGGCTCAACGCCCAGTCCTGCAGGCATTATGCACAGCCCAAGACCGCCACAATGCAGACTCTGCAGCAGCCATATGGCCTAAACCCATACAGCATTCAAGACCTCTTTGACTGGCTCAAGGTAAAGGCCGAAGCTCAAAGACTGTCTGCAAAAATGGCACAGCGCCATCATACTGAAGGAAAACAACCCCCCAAGAGGGATAGGCAGGTCCCTGCAGCCAGGCCATGTAACCATCCCGTCTCAGTTTATCATGGCTCCGACAAGCCCAAGTGTGACAATGGTCAGCCTTCAGAGACGCTTCAGTCAGAGGTCAAGCAGCAGGAGTCCAAGCGGCTGCGTCTCTTTTTAAGAGTACCGAGCACTACCTGTCACAATGTCCAGACATTGTCCAGCACTCACCGGAAGAAGTCGAGAAGTGGATAACAGATGGCAAGCATTGTTGTAATTGTGGTCGCAACCATGAACAACGGGCCTGCACCTTAATGAAACCCTGATAAAAACCACTAGGGATGGGAATCGAGAACCAGTTCCAACTGGTTCAATTCATCGACATCATGAGCTTTTATGCTTAACATTTCCCTTATCGATTCTTTTCATTAAGCCGAATCTTAACATCGATGATGCACATCACGCTCATCAGTCAGCAGCACGTTCAACAACGAGGAAGACATCATGGCGGAAAGACAGAAGCGGTTGAAAGCGTGGCTTCACTTCACCAAAAAAGACTAACAGCGTGACATGCAATTTATGCAGCACTGTAATTACATGCAAGGGCGGAAACACCACCAACATGCTGAAGCATTTTTCGTCGCATGGCATTAAATATCAGGAGTGCCGATGTTTGACAATCACGTTTGCCAGTGACGGTACGTATGTCCTGTCCCATGTTAACAATAGCACAACGCATTCAATGACAGATTCTGCAACGTTATTTGACGTAGATGAAAACAATTGCGGTACAAATATTCTTTCATTTGTTCCATTTTAGATGATAGCGATGGACCAAGTATTTCTGCTGCCTGCAGTGTCACTCTCCCAGCTCCACGTCCCAGCCCCCTGCCCCCTTCGTTTAGCCAGCAAACCCCACCGTGTAGGACAAAGATTATAATTTATTTTTATTTATTTATATGTCCAGAGATCTAGGATCCAGTGACCAATTACATATGTTTACTTACACAAGCACTTATCTCTTGTTTAGAACAGAAACTCAATAAAATTTGTGTTGTTGACACTGAAAACCTGTAAGGTAGGGCTGGGCAATATGGCCTAAAAAAAAAAATCTCTGATTTTTTTCACCAAAAATCCAATTCACGATTTAAATTGATTTTTTCCCCTCCTAGTTAAAAAAATATATATATTTGCGGCCTGGTAGCACATACCTGGGGTCCAAAGCTTTCAGCATGTGAATAAACCCCAGCTTTTCCATGGTAGCCTACATATGGGCACCATATCTCTTGCAATATACATTGCGACTGCATCTGTGATCGCTTTCCACCGGACCCCTTTCTTATCATACGGCAGTGTTTCCCCTACCATTATATTGGATCACAACAGAAGTCATTTAAGGTTACCTTTCCTATAGAACAGGTCTATACCTTGTCCTTTTATTAAACAAACTAAATAGCCTTATGTTACAGGCTGAGCCTGATGTGTGTGGCTTGTGTGTGTGTGTGGAGCTGTGTATGTGTGTAGTTGATGTAGGAGGTATGAGATATCAGTGCACCGGGTGTGGTGTGTGACGTCAGACGGATGCACCCCAGGAAGAAAGTGAGGTACGTGCTATGTTATTTACATTGAGTAGCCACAGCGAAGAAGCCTACGCAGTTCCGCATGCTGTTTTTGACTTATTTCGCTCTATGTAAAAGTCAGACACTGATGAGAGAGGCTGTGCATCATCCCTGCAGTGCTGAAAATAAAGTGCCGTTCTTTAACGCAGAGGAAGTCCCGTTGTTTATGTGTTGTTGCCACAACGAGCTAACACAAGCTAAAGGAGCTAATGGTCTTCGGAGGTCCCTTTACTACGGTTCGGGGGTCTGCCAGTTTGGCGTTGTCATTTATGTCCCTACACGGTGCGCGTCTAAAATCCTCCTCTGCTCTCTGTGTCGCGCACGGCGGAGTTCGGCCCTAATGCGCGCGCACGCACACACACACACACACACACACACACACACACACACACACACACACACACAGGTGAGCACAGACACAGACACAGGTGTGCACACAAAAGCGCTGAAGAACTCGTCCCCTTTCTTGAGAACAAGTTCTTCCCCGCTTGCTGCCATGTTGTTTGTGTATCAAGCACGTGGGGGGGAGGGGTGAGCCCACTCTGAACTACGGGAGCCCAGCGTGGAGCGGTGGTGTCGGATTTTAAATAGAAACTCGATTTTCATTAAAACAAATCGGCCTAAACTGCAAATTCGAATTAATCGATAAAATCGATTTATCGCCCAGCCCTACTGCAAGGTCTACTTTTCTACACAGAAAATTCACAGGAAGAATCAATAAGGGAATCAGTAAAGAATCGGATCGATAAGCAGAATCGATAATGGCATTGATATCAATAAAATCGTATCAATTCCCATCGCTAAAAGCCACCCAGCAGTTCGTTCACGGGGCAGCGGCTGACCCCTCCCTACCTCAGCCTGACCATTGTGATGCTGAAGTCTTCCTGCTGAATGCCAGCCAAGCAGAACGCTTCCTGGAAGAGATTAAGTGTCTCAAGGCTGGCAAACCAGTACTGCCCAGCAGTAGGCTCAGCACACTTTCACCAGAGATGGATCCTACAATGAGTCTTACCCATGTTGGTGGACGCCTTCGTCGCCTTTATGCCGCCTGTTCTACTGATATCCACCCAATAGTCCTTGATCCTCGCCACGCAGTGACAAGACTCCTCATCCTGGATATGGATGCATGCCTACTCAGGATAGCCATGTGGTTAGGTTTAGAAAATATATCATGTTTTGGCTCGATATTCATACAGGAAGTGGACATCGGGCTCCTGGGTGAAAGTCAAGGGTTTGTTGGACACAGCCACCACCCCTCCCACCCACCCTATAGGGACTTTAAAGCTCCTTATATGCGGCTTTACTGGCAGCATTACAACCGTCAAGACAGTCTCCAGGTTTCCTGGTTTTTCTGGTTTTGAGTGACAAATATAGACTACTGCCGTCTGCTGGTGTGGGGAGTTATTTCCTCTCACACAGGTGCAAAACGGATGTGCTGGTTGGCTGTTGGCTGTAGTTTTTGCAGTGTGTTCATGTAGAACTTTTTTGGTCGAGACAAGGTGACGTCAATTGATGTGGCAAGGGGCTTTGGTCACTGCTGGTTCTGTGAAGTTGGTTTGGTGTGTCTAGGCCTTTGAAGACACAAACCAACAATAAGTGAGTTTGTCTCTTAATACTCTGTGACTTCTCTATCCAGTCTGTCTCTCTCATGTCAAAACCCATTGGTTCCTACTGAAGAAGTTATTAAGTTCTGGCTTTGCTACTTTGTGCATTATATAAACCAAATGTATATCTTTCCATGTTATTGGCTATGAATAAAGTGCTATATTGGCTTTGGGTCAGTTATAAATTTGGTATAGTGTCTCATGGTATTAGAGCAACATATCATGTTCTTTCACAAGTTCATATCTGATTGCAGTGTTTTAACAGAATATTTGAAACAAAATGTCATTCATGTAGACAGGTCAAAAAACCTTTTCTGTTCAACATTCTGACTACCTGACTACATAATGTTAAAGAAAAGAAATTTTGTATGAAAAATATTAGAACATTAACATTTTTTTTTCAATAGGAAATTCTTAACCTCTAATCATTAATAGAAGACTTTATTCAGAATGTGGTAACTAATACGAACAGTTTCTTTTTCTTTTCTTGTTTTGGGCAAAAAGAAAACTTCCAGAGAGCTTCTGTATTGACCCCTCCCCCTGTATTTTCATAAAATGGTTTGGTCCTGCCCCTAAACCTGGCATAACAGTACTTGTTTGCAGAGTGGAGTGAGGAGAGTCGGTGGAGCTGAGCATCATGTCTCCCCCACCCCCCATCATTTTCACCAGGAGCAATACACCTGTCCATCCTTTTTCTAACTTTCATAATGGCTTTCATCACCTTCTTACACATCACCATCAGAGGAATATGAGGATATAAACAGGATCTCATTCAACTACTCAAAGAAAAAGACATCTCCATAGCATCGATAAACGAAAGACTTCTGTCAAAAAACTCATAAATCCATATCTCTGGTTACAACATCATTAGAAAAGAATGACAGACAGGACGAGGAGGAGGAGTAGCACTTTTAATACACAAAAACACTAAATACAGTGAAATAGATTACGACTTATCACCAGAGCAACTACAAGGAAATGAATATGTCACAATAAAAACAAAAATCCATTCACACCACCCCATCACAGTCACCAGCGTCTACTGCCCCCCCAGAACAAAACCCTCACCTGACCTGTTCACCGCCATCTTCAACCCCAGTCAATCCCTCATCATGGGAGACCTCAATGCAAAACATATCATCTTTTACTGCAGTAAAACAAACACAAGCGACATAGCACTCTGACAGATCCTCAACAATAACCTGTCAATCATCAACACCAACGAACCAACTCACATATCCCCCCTAACCGGCAACCCCGACATCCTGGACCTGATCCTCTGCACCCCTGACCTGGCTTCAAAACTCCACCAGTTCTCCACCACAAACCATCTCAACAGTGACCACCTCCCATTCTCACCACATTCTCCTTCCACCTACAAGCCATTCAAAGCAAGAAATACAACAGGACAGTAAACTGGGAAACATACAAATCACACATACAAGTACAACTGAAGGACACTCTCACCACCACCTCCCACGACCTGGACCATCAAGCAACCGTATACAGTGAAATACTCACCAAAGCCCGAGAACAAACAATACCTCATAACACTGCCAAGACCCCGACACAACCCGGGAAAAAAATGAAGAACAAAGTACAGAGAGAAGACACTGTGGATACCATATTAATAAAACAAGCACAGATCACCTACCTTCAACATCTTGGACAACTCTTCACCACCTGCCTCACCACCGGACACTTCCCCTCACCCTGGAAAACTGCACTTGTCACCATGATCCATAAACCAGGAAAAGACCCCCACAACATCACCAGCTACTGCCCCATAAGCCTCCTCAGTCATGTTGGAAAACCGTTTGAACGAATCCTCTAGGGCTGTAGTCTCCTGGTCGACTAGTCGATTATTTGGTCGCTATGCTCTCGTCCGACCAAATTCTCATTAGTTGAATAATCGCCGTGTTACATTCATAAGGAGAAAATTGGTACATCAATAGCTTTCCAGGATTAATCAGTTATTTCCTGCAGCGGGGTACAGGCTAAGTTACCTGTGACAATGGGGGTGTTTTGAAAACACCCCCATTGTTGACAGAAAGTCGCCTACCCTCACACTCAGCGTTGCGGTGATGCAGACCTCCTTTCTGTTTCTGTATACCGACACCATTTCCCTCAGTGGAAACGAAGCTTGTATTTACTTGTATTTCACAGATAAGAAACAATAAATTGTGAAGACAGTAAAGCCTCCACTAAAATAGCATTTTAAGTCTTGTGTGTGATTTATCCAAGGGATTTATACTTCAGGACTTATCCTGGCTTCATATGAGCAGAGGAAATCTCCGCTCGTCGCTAGGCTAATGTATACCATGTAAAATGCTGTAGGCTGGCACTAATAATGTTAGCATGTTGTATTTGTTTGGAAAACGTGTTTAGTATAAGACAGTTGTTTTGTCGGTGAATGTTGTGAGTTGTAATGGAGCCAAATTATGTACCGTTACCTTTGTTACATGTTGTTGTCCCTGGTTTTATATGAGAAGAGGAAAAGATTGCTAGACGCTAGGCTAATATATACAATGTAAAATGCCATAGACTTCATAGAGTCCATCATCTCCAACTTCCTCAGTAACCGACAAATCAAAGTCAAAGTTGCCTCCACCTCCACTTCTCATCACCTTTCACCCCCCAGTGCAGGAGTTCCCCAAGGTGCAGTTTTAAGTCCCCTCAACTTCCTTCTATACATTTCCGATATCTACTACCCCCCAGCCACCATAGCCACAGTCTCACAGTTCGCCGACAATCTTTGTTACTGGTCAAGCTCAAAAAACCCACAACTAGCAGCCAAAAAACTCAACACATGTATCACTGAAATAGAAAACTGGTCAAATCTCTGGAGAATCAAACTAAACCCTGCCAAAACTCAGTGCATCCTCTTCACTAAAAACCAACACCTACAGACCAACATCAACCTGTCACTAAACAACCAACCAATCCACCTCAGTAAAGAAGCATTCTTCCTCAGAGTCATCTTCCAAAACAACATGACCTGGACCAAACACATCAGTAACCTGGAACAAAAAGCAAACAATAGACTCAATCATCTCAAAGCCCTCTGTGGAAAACATGGCGCATCACCCTCAACAGCTATCAAAGTCTACTTATGATACATCAGACCACTATTTGAATACTCCGTCCCCGCCTGGATCACCATCTCTGACAATCAATTACAACGAATACAGACAATACAAAACAAAGCATTGAAACTGGCCCATGGACTCCCCTTCTTCATCAGTAACCACTACATACACTCAGTAACAGGCATCCAGATCATAAGACAATGTCACCAAACCATAGCCCTGAAATATCTCAAGACCGCAACAACCAACCCCGCCCTGCAGAAGGCCGTCAAGGAAGCCTGACTCATAACCAACACACCCCTGTCATTCATCCTCCAACTGACCAACACCACCCCACCTCCAAAACCCCCATGACCTGAGTTCACGAAACATTACAACACCAACCACTTACATGCTCGCATGAACACACACACACACCAATGTAGATAACACACTATTCACAATGTAGATTGGACGTTACACACAGGCCTGCACTAAACACACAAGAACACACACACACACACCCCAATGTAAATTTTACACAACATGCACTATAAGCTGTCTTTTTGTTTTGTTTTTGTTTGTTTTTCTTGTCCTGTTTTCTTTCCTCTCTCTCTCTCTCTTCTTCATGCCTTGCCCCACATGCGCACTCCTCCCTCCAGAGTCCTGCTCCTCCCACCTCTCCTGCCACCACCAGCACCATCAATGGATAGAAAAGGGCACAAGCCCTGAACTATCCCACCAGGTACAAGCCATTGTACACATATAGCACATGTTCATATCTTCGCAGAAAATTCTGAGTCTTTACATTTTGCTCCTATTAAAGCTGTCATTTAATTATTACAGCCAAATTTTTATCAGGCTCTTCATACTAAATCAGCTGTCCCTGTTCTTGCCTGGTACCAGGCCAAAGTACAGATGCACCTTCATCTTCAGCAGCCCTGGCTCCCCATATAACCCCCCTACCAATGAACCAGTCCTCCTATCTAAGGAAGGAGGAGAGCATAGACTCTCTTTCTCCTGGATCATGACCTGCATGTCCACAGCAGGAGCCAAAATCTGAAACCAGAGACATTAGTATGTAAACACAAGGTTTGCAACTAACTTTCCAGCAACAAGGAGAATCAAGTTGAGTTAGCATCCCAGCGTCTAACTCTGCAAAGACCCCAAATCCGGAACCACAGCTCTTTCCAGCCTCCCTCTGCTGGCTAACAAAAGCAGCACACCACAAAGCTACTCTTTCTTCCATCCATTCAAGGATCAGTAATATAACAACTGGGCAAAGCTTTATTACAGCTGTACAGGCTAAGCAAGACTGTTTAACTTGTTGTATGTGATTTAATGCTGTTTCATGAGTAATTGTTGTGATTGTTTGCAGTTAGGTCATTGGTTAGTTGGCTTCGCCAAAGCAAAGTGTTTAGTTTGCTAATGCTGTTCACAGACAACGTCTTGCATGCAACTAAACATCCTCTGCATTGATCCAGACCGTTTGCAACACATATCACATTCACTTAGACTCATTTACAAATAGGCTTTCAACAGAGCTACAGAGTTTCCACTTATATAGTAGTAATTTGTATTGGTTTGTAATATTTTTTTCCCTCTTCCTATTGTTGTATAGAGTTGTGATGATTTTGAACTCAATTTTGTAGGTTAACTTATATTGTATAAGATTATTTGTATAGGGTATTTCGTATATTGTATTGGTTTGTAAGATAATATTTATTCTGTTTTTGTATAGAGTTGTGATGATTTTGAACTTAATTTTGTAGGCTAAGTTGTATTTGTATTTGTATACGATTATTTGTATGGAGTATTTGTATATTGTATTCTTATAGGATTGTGATTTTATATGTTGTATTTCTTTTAAAAGCCCAACTAGGGACAGGAGTTGAAAATTAGCTGTAGCTATAACTCTATATGCAGCACATCAGGTTCATGCTTTGTAATGAAACTATGTTAATTGCATTGTCCTAACTAAATAAATAAATTCAAATTCAATTCAAATTCCTTTGTCTTTGTCCTGACCACATGGTCAGACAAGACTTCCCCCTATCTGAGGCCTTTGATTTGGCCATCTTGTAGTTCTCTGTTGTCAGCCATTTTGTTTTGTAGGCCAAACAGCCCTTTGATTACCACACCCGCCTTTGTCTTTCTCTCACACACATACAGTACAGGCCAAAAGTTTGGACACACCTTCTCATTCAATGCGTTTTCTTTATTTTCATGACTATTTACATTGTAGATTCTCACTGAAGGCATCAAAACTATGAATGAACACATGTGGAGTTATGTACTTAACAAAAAAAGGTGAAATAACTGAAAACATGTTTTATATTCTAGTTTCTTCAAAATAGCCACCCTTTGCTCTGATTACTGCTTTGCACACTCTTGGCATTCTCTCCATGAGCTTCAAGAGGTAGTCACCTGAAATGGTTTCCACTTCACAGGTGTGCCTTATCAGGGTTAATTAGTGGAATTTCTTGCTTTATCAATGGGGTTGGGACCATCAGTTGTGTTGTGCAGAAGTCAGGTTAATACACAGCCGACAGCCCTATTGGACAACTGTTAAAATTCATATTATGGCAAGAACCAATCAGCTAACTAAAGAAAAACGAGTGGCCATCATTACTTTAAGAAATGAAGGTCAGTCAGTCCGGATAATTGCAAAAACTTTAAATGTGTCCCCAAGTGGAGTCGCAAAAACCATCAAGCGCTACAGCGAAACTGGCACACATGAGGACCGACCCAGGAAAGGAAGACCAAGAGTCACCTCTGCTTCTGAGGATAAGTTCATCTGAGTCACCAGCCTCAGAAATCGCAAGTTAACAGCAGCTCAGATCAGAGACCAGATGAATGCCACACAGAGTTCTAGCAGCAGACCCATCTCTAGAACAACTGTTAAGAGGAGACTGCGCGAATCAAGCCTTCATGGTCAAATAGCTGCTAGGAAACCACTGCTAAGGAGAGGCAACAAGCAGAAGAGATTTGTTTGGGCCAAGAAACACAAGGAATGGACATTAGACCAGTGGAAATCTGTGCTTTGGTCTGATGAGTCCAAATTTGAGATCTTTGGTTCCAACCGCTGTGTCTTTGTGAGACGCAGAAAAGGTGAACGGATGGATTCCACATGCCTGGTTCCCACTGTGAAGCATGGAGGAGGAGGTGTGATGGTGTGGGGGTGTTTTGCTGGTGACACTGTTGGGGATTTATTCAAAATTGAAGGCACACTGAACCAGCATGGCTACCACAGCATCCTGCAGTGACATGCCATCCCATCCGCTTTGCGTTTAGTTGGACGATCATTTATTTTTCAACAGGACAATGACCCCAAACACACCTCCAGGCTGTGTAAGGGCTATTTGACCAAGAAGGAGAGTGATGGAGTGCTGCGGCAGATGACCTGACCTCCACAGTCACCGGACCTGAACCCAATCGAGATGGTTTGGGGTGAGCTGGACCGCAGAGTGAAGGCAAAGCGGCCAACAAGTGCTAAACACCTCTGGGAACTCCTTCAAGACTGTTGGAAAACCATTTCAGGTGACTACCTCTTGAAGCTCATCGAGAGAATGCCAAGAGTGTGCAAAGCAGTAATCAGAGCAAAGGGTGGCTGTTTTGAAGAAACTAGAATATAAAACATGTTTTCAGTTATTTCACCTTTTTTTGTTAAGTACATAACTCCACATGTGTTCATTCATAGTTTTGATGCCTTCAGTGAGAATCTACAATGTAAATAGTCATGAAAATAAAGAAAACGCATTGAATGAGAAGGTGTGTCCAAACTTTTGGCCTGTACTTTACAGTACAGGCCAAAAGTTTGGACACACCTTCTCATTCAATTCAATATGTATGTATATATATATATATATATATATATATATATATATATATAGATAGATAGATATAGATATATATTGATTGATTGATTGAGGCAAAAACCATCAAGCGCTACAACAAAACTGGCACACATGAGGACGACCCAGGAAGGGAAGACCAAGAGTCACCTCTGCTTCTGAGGATAAGTTCATCCGAGTCACCAGCCTCAGAAATCGCAAGTTAACAGCAGCTCAGAGATCAGAGACCAGATGAATGCCACACAGAGTTCTAGCAGCAGACCCATCTCTAGAACAACTGTTAAGAGGAGACTGCTTCAAGAGGTAGTCACCTGAAATGGTTTTCCAACAGTCTTGAAGGAGTTCCCAGAGGTGTTTAGCACTTGTTGGCCCCTTTGCCTTCACTCTGCCGTCCAGCTCACCCCAAACCATCTCGATTGGGTTCAGGTCCGGTGACTGTGGAGGCCAGGTCATCTGCCGCAGCACTCCATCACTCTCCTTCTTGGTCAAATAGCCCTTACACAGCCTGGAGGTGTGTTTGGGGTCATTGTCCTGTTGAAAAATAAATGATCGTCCAACTAAACGCAAAGCGGATGGGATGGCATGTCACTGCAGGATGCTGTGGTAGCCATGCTGGTTCAGTGTGCCTTCAATTTTGAATAAATCCCCAACAGTGTCACCAGCAAAACACCCCCACACCATCACACCTCCTCCTCCATGCTTCACAGTGGGAACCAGGCATGTGGAATCCATCCGTTCACCTTTTCTGCGTCTCACAAAGACACAGCGGTTGGAACCAAAGATCTCAAATTTGGACTCATCAGACCAAAGCACAGATTTCCACTGGTCTAATGTCCATTCCTTGTGTTTCTTGGCCCAAACAAATCTCTTCTGCTTGTTGCCTCTCCTTAGCAGTGGTTTCCTAGCAGCTATTTGACCATGAAGGCTTGATTCGCGCAGTCTCCTCTTAACAGTTGTTCTAGAGATGGGTCTGCTGCTAGAACTCTGTGTGGCATTCATCTGGTCTCTGATCTGAGCTGCTGTTAACTTGCGATTTCTGAGGCTGGTGACTCAGATGAACTTATCCTCAGAAGCAGAGGTGACTCTTGGTCTTCCTTTCCTGGGTCGGTCCTCATGTGTGCCAGTTTCGCTGTAGCGCTTGATGGTTTTTGCGACTCCACTTGGGGACACATTTAAAGTTTTTGCAATTATCCGGACTGACTGACCTTCATTTCTTAAAGTAATGATGGCCACTCGTTTTTCTTTAGTTAGCTGATTGGTTCTTGCCATAATATGAATTTTAACAGTTGTCCAATAGGGCTGTCGGCTGTGTATTAACCTGACTTCTGCACAACACAACTGATGGTCCCAACCCCATTGATAAAGCAAGAAATTCCACTAATTAACCCTGATAAGGCACACCTGTGAAGTGGAAACCATTTCAGGTGACTACCTCTTGAAGCTCATCGAGAGAATGCCAAGAGTGTGCAAAGCAGTAATCAGAGCAAAGGGTGGCTATTTTGAAGAAACTAGAATATAAAACATGTTTTCAGTTATTTCACCTTTTTTTGTTAAGTACATAACTCCACATGTGTTCATTCATAGTTTTGATGCCTTCAGTGAGAATCTACAATGTAAATAGTCATGAAAATAAAGAAAACGCATTGAATGAGAAGGTGTGTCCAAACTTTTGGCCTGTACTGTATATACTCACCAAGCTTCTATATAGTTAGTTAGTTCGAATTTGTGTGTTTTGGTTTTGCTTTGCTTCTTTATGAATAAATATATTTTTGGAATCATACCTGCTGTCATGCACAAGGGTGAATGAATAGTCACATTATTTAACATAATTAATAATTATTATTAATAATTATTAATCATTTCAGACAGCCAATTTGATATTTTAATTGGAGATCTATTACGAGGTCAGGCCCATGTTAAGGCTTAAGTCCAGACAAAAGGTGCCGGCATGTAAAACACAGCACTGGTGCCTAGATCACAACAAATAGTATCCCCCCTTTTACAGTATCACCAGTAGATTCCCTACTATTAGAATTTACAACAGAAATGGTGCCCCTTGGTGAGGCCTAATATTGTAATTTACAACATTCATGGTACCTCTTGGTGAGGCCTAATATTGTTGTTCCCTACACAGTTAACAAGTCAGTGAGCTGATTATACATTATCGTTACATAAACTATGAAGAGTCAAAACACTGCAACAAATCATGTTACTCACTAACTTACTAACTCCTCTCCATCCCCTGTGGTACTAAAGGCTGCTTGCTTGTCCATCACATTCTGTCCTTGGCAACATGCTTCTCCTCTTGCTGTGACAGCTGCAACTTGGCCAGTAGACACACCAGTCAGCAGGGCCATTTCTAGATTTTTGGGGGCCCTACATAAAATTTTGTTTTCTCCCACTGTTTCAATCACTCATGAATACACGCCAAAATCTGTATCATATTCCATATTCATATGGGACCAAATGCTATGTTTTACACATTAAAAACTTATTTTGTTTTCATTTAGCTGCATTGTTTTTGGGAGTAATTGGACTTTAACTTGAGCATAGATTTTCAGTACTTGACCCATCACTGCTGATGGTGACATTTAGTAGTCAGAAAGACTAAATACATTCATTCAGATCATAAACTATGCAAAGCCTATTATATATTAACATTGCACTGTTTCAATTAATTAAGTATTTAGCTATACAAAGATTTATGGTCAGTGGGATGGGAGAAATCTTAAAGTAACATCTGTAAGATGTGAAACCCTGAGTATATCAGACTGATCTTTGGTGAAAGCTGCTGGCTTGTATTTCTTTCCCCTGGGTTTCACTATTAATGTTTTCAATTTATTTATGTAGTGTGAGTGTAACTGGTCTGCTCAGCTTATTTATGTGCAGCAGCAAACTGACAGGGCAAGGTGCCCTGCGGTAAGATTTACCCACCCTCTAAATTCCTCTCCTAACCACTGGGTAACATCACAAGTAAACATTACACTTTGAAACTTGCCAGCAGTCAGTCCAGTGAATTAAGTTATTATTTTCTCAGTGTACAGCTGCTGCGAGAGGCACCAAAACATCCTTTCATTTTGTAGTTATTGTTTACTAAGATATGTAAAATTTGCAATGGTATAAACAGTGGTTACATAAGCTTCAAAACCAGCATACATACATACATACATACATACATACATACAAACAGTACATATGTATGTGTGTGTGTGTGTGTGTGTGTGTGTGTGTGTGTCTTAGTCTTTAAATTTACTTTGAAAAACCTACAGAAGCATCCTGCCTCAAAAAAAAAAAGATTTAGTTTATCTATTAGTCATGTGTGACTTTACATAGTTCATATCTACATATAGTAGTAGTAAAGTATTGTGGTTTTAAAGGTGCTGTATCTAAGAATGTGGCCAAAACATTTACTGCCGCGAGTCGTGTCCCCCCCCTCCCCCCCACACACACAGATTCAAGGTTGCTGGACAGCTGGACAGCGGCACGCTGGAGACTGATTTGTTTGCCCACGGTCGGCTGCCGTGGCAGGGCCACGTCGTCGCGTCCTTGATCTTTGGTTTTCCAGCGGACCGTTCGAGCAAGTTCGGCTTCTCTGCTGCTAACGCTGCTGCCGGGATACAGCTGAGGAGGAGCCGGCTGCTAATGCTATGTACTGGGACACTGCTAATGCTGCTTGCTGTGCTGCTGTAGCTCAGTCGTAACTGTAACTGATGCTGAGACTCTACTGACTGCATGACTGGGAGACAGCGGTGGGTGGCACAACAGGCCAAACCACAAATTCAAAACATAAACATGATTTGCGGACCATAAATTTTTTTTTTAAATGCGAATGTTCTGGCTGTACTATTGTTGTCGGTGAGATCAGTATGTTATATGAACATTATTCCTTAGTCTCTGTGACATATCAGGATGATTTTACGACTATTTGCTTTAGATTTCTTACATATAGCTCCTTTAACAACTTGCTAGTGTTATCAGCTGGCTAGCTAGCATTGCTGGTTATCTAGAGCTAGCCAACATCTGCAGCAAGTTTGCTGGAGGAAGACATCCTGAAAAAAAGTAAACACCAGCCTGAAGGAAGGGCTACAAGACTTGTAGATAATGCATTAATGGGTCAGGGTTGGATTTTAGTTTGTTTTATTTAGTAAGATTGCTCATTTTGTAGCTTGGGGCCTTCTCGCTCCGAGCAGGTGGCAGAGTGCCCCAGTAGTGTGGCAACATGCCCCTTTACAAGACTTTCATTTTTGATTTATAACCACAACATTGGCCAACCGAATGTATTTCTCCCAACAGTGTGTTGATTTATGCAATATCATCCTGCACATGCTAAAATCATATCCATTTTTTTTTTTTTAAATTCTACTGCAAATTTACTTTGTTCTTAAAGGGGGCATCTTCTCCCATCTTTCCATATCTTGCTGATTAACATGAGAGTTCATATCAAATGGAGGTTAAACCATGAACAGAAAGTACCGAATGCCTCAGAAGTAGCCTATTTAATAGCCTGCTGCTAGAGATACTGCTAACAAACTCACATATGGGTCTGATCACAATTTCATCAATTGGAATCAAATCTATGGAGACCGGGAGGTGACATGCATATGTTATTTTTTTAAACTGCATGCGCGCTTTCTAATTCGCAAATGTGCGCGCGTTGTATTACTATTTCGCACGTGCGTTTTATAAAAGCAATAGTTTAAAAGGCTGTGCCTGCAATATTGGTCCATGTGGAAGAGGGGAAAGCTACAGAGCAGAAGGAAGTGTTTGTTTTAAATGCTCAGGTGGACCTGATTAATGTGAATGATGTGGGAAGAGTGAAGAAATAAAGAAACATCAATATGTCATATGAAAGTTTTTTTTCCACGTATTTACTGAAGAGCTATACTCAAATCCAGGTTACAAAACCTGCACAGATGCTTCTGCCAGAAACACAGTATAAGAACATACATGTCAAACATGTAAAACAATGGACTACACAATGAATGAATGCATCTGTCTATGTGCAGGCAGACAGATGGTATCCGTCTTCTTGATGTCCGTCCTCCTGCTGCAGTTGGTGGGAGTATGAGGCGCCAATAGCCAGGTGCGCACGCGTTGTAATAAAATGCGCATGCGAAAGAGTAATAAAAAGCGTGCGTGTTTTTTTAAAAAAATAACATATGCCATGTTACCTCCCGGTCTCCGTACTAATCTATCAGGATGTGAGTTTTTCTCTGACTTCCTGTAGGCCTACAGAGTGCTGGAAACTGTCTGGGTACGTCCCAAGTCTCTTATTTTATACTGCTAACTCCTAACTCCTGACTTGAACCGGAAGTCGTTCATCTCTAAGACCGTCTCATGTCTCTTATTCCTGCCAGTACGGACAAAGAGCATGGATACCAAGAGGCGAAGCTCAATAGAATGCCCCATAGCAACAGACTCGCCCATGGTTTCGTCCTACCACCGCCATTTTGGACTGTCAGCAGACCGCAGCAGACCTGCTTGCATACAAAAACACACAGACAAACTGAAGTATATCGCTATTAATTATGCTTACAATGCTACTCACCTCGTGATAGCTTGGTCACAGCTGCTTTTTCACATTTTTGTAAAGCAAAATATAGACTTTAAAAAAAACAAAACGAAGAAAAACGGCCTAGATGTCATCTCTACATATTACATCCACTTATGAGAAGATTAACTTAATTACTCCTTCAAAATCACCCCATAAGCCAATCTACCGAAAAAAAAAAAATAATTAAAGCTGCAAGCAGCGTTTGGTGGGACCTCGCACTCACGCCCGTTTCGGCCCCCAGCATATGTCGTCACTGTGAATTATTTAGAAATATCAAACATATTGCGACAAACATCAGAAAATCCTTACAGAGCTGAACGTTTTTATGTTTCACCTCAATAAACTCTGGCACCTAAAGGGTTAAAATGGAGTTTGTGTGTGGCAGCGGTTGCCATGTGCACCTGGCAGAAGAGCAGAGACAGACAGAGACAGAACACAGAGAAGAGACCGGTTTTAGTGGAGATTTAACTCCTCGAACAAATTCTTCCCATTCCCAAACCGTGGATTAAGTTATACAGAAGATCTGATCAGTTGAGGTGGCATGTGTGTGTCTTTAAAGCCGATACGATAAACGGTGTAGGAGGAGATGTTTTTTTAAGAGCATGTTTGAGGCAAAATCTTACTTTGAAAGGGCAGATAGCTCACTTCCTTTTGGAATTAGGTCATGGGTGTCAGTGCGTGATTTCTAAGTGATACACACCAGTTTTGGTTTGATATTTCTACGACATTTCTACGGGCCACAGTGGCCATTTTAGTGCACCTAGGTGGCGCTAGAGAGCCCATTTTGGCACTTTAGGGGTTGATAATGTGTATTTTCTTTTTCAAATGAAGTTTCTGCTGCTGTAATCTGTCCTTTAAAGATTGTGAGACACACAGACAGAGAGAGCCATGAGGCTGTGTCTGTGTGTGCAGCCGTTGTCATGGCGATTAATGACTTGCCTGCACTTGAGGGGCACACACAGAGCTCATGAGAGCAGATCAGCAAAGGCTGTTTAATATGGGTTTGAACTCCTCAAACAAGTCCTTCCCATACCCAAACCGTTGGTCCAATCAAGAAAATAAAGTGATTGTGAGAGACAGCCACTTCTCATGAACGCACGTGTCGTGTTTTATATTTCTAGAGTCAAAAATGTGGTCAGAGGAGCGAGTTTAAAATGTGTTGCACCTAAGCTGTTTCCAGAAATTTCTCGTCAGACTTTACATGGGAGTGAATGAGAAAAAAATCAGCGCTCCCTTCGCTTTGGAGCCACTCAGCAAAAATATGTACGTGTGAGAGATTCCATGTCAACATATCTGTGAGCTGGACAAATTTTCCTACGTTTTGTGGTATAAATTGTGTCTGTACAGTGAAAATTGTGGCCATGGCAGCGAGTTAAAGACAAAAGTTTTAGACGATTTTTAGAGCCCTCTCCACTCTAGCTCACAGCATTCCGTGCAATACACACCCATTGTAAACTGAGAATTTCTCCACTTTTGCTCATGGTACTTTGAGAGGCACCGATCAAAAACGATAAAAGATATGAAAAATAAACGCTGTATGAGAAGATGATTTTTTTTTAGGAAAGGCAGTTTTAAGGCAAAATCTTACTTTGAAAGGGCAAATACGTCACTTCCTGTTGGATTTAGGTCAGGGGTGTCGGCGCGTGATTTTTAGGTCTTGATGAGACGAACACGCCACATTTGGTTTCATGTTTCTACGACGTTCCTACAGGCCGTGGCGGCCATTTTTGTGTGCCTAGGTGGCGCTAGAGAGCCCATTTTGGCACTTTAGGGGTTAATGTCACCATTTTATAAAATTTTTCACCGGTTCTGATGTGCGTGCCAATTTTGGTGAGTTTTTGAGCATGTTTAGGGGGTCAAATTCCAGTTCAAAGAGGCGGCGGAAGAAAGAATAAAGAATAATAATAATAATTAAAGCTGCAAGCAGCGTTGGGAGGGACCTCGGCCCCCCGCTGTCATCCCCCAGCTCAAGTTGCAGACGTAAGCCATGTGACCTAATGAAACTTTGACATGTGCGATGATCAAACAACACACACACACAAACACACACAGGCCTGTGTCTGTCAGAGTGAAGCCATTGTTATGCTAATTAATGACCACGTACTTATGTGACAGCACAGGCACTTCAAGTTCAGTTTGACTGATGACTAATGATAACAGAATCAGCAGGACGCATTTGACACCACAGCAGCAACACAACCACACACACCACACTATCCAGGCACCGCTGTGATAGAAGTTAACCTGCAAGACAGTGGAACACAAAGGCTCTGGAGAAGAGGCCGAGTTACTGATATGCAGTACGGCAGTTAGTGACGAGCAGAGAGGGAGAGAAGGGAGAGAGAGGAGAGAGGGGGGAGAAAGAGAGACAGAGAGAGAGAGAGAGAGAGAGGGGGGACAGGGAGTGGAGTGTTTGTGTGTGTGTGTGAGTGTTATTGTGTCGCTAAAATTTGCAAATTATGAGCTGCAGGTTGCTCTAAGGTTACATTATTTTTTTTCTCCATGTCTCTCTCTCTCTCTCTCTCTCTCTCTCTCTGTCTCTCTCTCTCTGTCTATCTCTCTCTCACTGTCTTTCTCTCTCATACACCCACAATGAATATTTGGTATGTATACTACTGACATGCAGTACGGCAGAGTTAGTGACATGCAGAGAGGGAGAGAAGGGAGAGAGAGGGGAGAGGGGGGAGAAAGAGAGACAGAGAGAGAGAGAGAGAGAGGGGGGACAGGGAGTGGAGTGTGTGTGTGTGTGTGTGTGTGTGTGTGTGTGTGTGTGTGTGAGTGTAATTGTGTCGCTAAAATTTGCAAATTATGAACTGCAGGTTGCTTTAAGGTTACATTATTTTTTTTCTCCATGTCTCTCTCTCTCTCTCTCTACATATTATATATATAATATAATATATCTCCCTGTCTTTCTCTCTCATACATACATCCACAATGAATATTTGGTATGTATACTCTGACTAGGAGTTAAAAATAAAAAAAAAAAAATTAATATTTTTATGGTTGTTTTTCAACAAAGACAAAAAAAAGTCCTGAAGGGGAACAGTGTCTATTTTTATTGAAAAATAGAAACTGCCCCCAAAAATGATAATGCATCAAAATTGGTGTTGTTATTTATCATTCACATATCACAGACTGTGATAAATAAAATAAAAAAATCCATCCAACATTTATTATATAGTTAATCTTAATTCATGTTTTTTCATTAAAGTAACAGTGACTTCATGTAAATAAAATGGCAAATATATTGTGAAAATCCTCAAAAGGAATGAATATTAGATATGCATAATCTGAGAACAAGTTGCTTAAAAGATTTAAGCAAAAAAATGTAGAGAAATATGTTAATATTTAATATTTTTCTGTTGTTCACACCGTTCTGAAGGGGCCGGGTGTGATTTTTATAAGGGCCCGTAGGGTTAAAAATGCAAGGTTCTTATGAAGGTGGTGTGAGCTTATAATTTGAAACTTGTAGACACAAGCCATGTGACCTAATGAAACTTTGACATGTGTGATGATCAAACAACACATCCATATTCATTTGAAATCATGTGACCTAGTGAAAGCTTGAGTGATATGTACTGGCTGCTTTGAGGATCTAAGTGCAGCAAACAGACACAAATATATACTAAGACCTACAAATGTTGAATTAAAATCTGATTGTATACATATGTGACACTAATCATATGTGTATAATAACACTAGAAGTATGACACACACAGACAGACAGACATAGACGGCCGAGTTCTCAACATGCAGAGAGGGAGAGACGAGAGAAAGAGGACAGAGGGAGGAGAGAGACAGAGAGAGAGAGAGAGAGAGGGGGGGATAGGGAGTGGAGTGTGTGTGTGTGTGTGTGTGTGTGTGTGTGTGTGTGTGTGTCGGTGTGTGTCTCTGTGTGTGTCCGTGTCTGTCTGTGTGTGCCATACTTCTCCTGTTATTACACACATATGATTATTGTCACATATGTATACTATCAGATATTAATATATACTTCCCACATGTTGTACCACAATAGCCAGGATCATAAGTCAAACTCAATTTTAAAAACTGTAAAGGGTTCTTATGAAGGTGGTGTGAGCGTATATTTTGAAAGTTATAGACATAAGCCATGTGACCTAATGAAACTTTGACATGTGTGATGATCAAATCAAACCTCTGTCGTTTTTATATTTATTTGTTTTAATAACACTGTGCACAAGGACCAGACTGTCAGTCTGTCAGATCAGCTCTGAAATGTTTAATGCTCATAATATGTAGGTCTTATTGTTTACATTTTAAAAATCTTTATGATGCTTCAAAGACGTACTATCAATGACTAATAATCTCTATCAGTGATGTTATTAGTCACACTGATGGAACATAATTCCTATAGCCTAATATTGCAAATTATTTGTTAATATTTCTGAGTGAGCAATGGTGCAACATTGCAGAGTCTTTAAATTTACTACATCTGTAACTGAAATACTGTCACTGAATGCTGTTGAGTCAAGAAACAAATATCGATCAATCAATCAATCAATATCACAAATCACAATTTGCCTCACAGGGCTTTACAGCATACAACATCCCTCTATCCTCAGGACCCCATGAGACAGAAGGGGAGACAGAGAGAGATGCAGGAGAGATGATCATGACAGTAGCTTACAACAACATTAATGAAAGCAATAATATTAAAATTATAATTCTAGCAATTGTGGTACAATATGTTGAATTAATATCTGATAGTATACATATGTGACAATAATCATATGTGTATAATAACAGTAGAAGTATAACACACACAGACATAGACGACCGAGTTAGACATGCAGAAAGGGAGAAAAGGGAGAAAGAGGACAGAGGGGGGAGAGAGAGAGAGAGAGACAGAGAAAGAGAGGGGGGGGGCAGGGAGTGGAGTGTGTGTACAATATGTTGAATTAATATCTGATTGTATACATATGTGACACTAATCATATGTGTATAATAAAAGGGAGTGGAGTGTGTGTGTGTGTGTGTGTGTCTGTCTGTCTGTGTGTCTCTGTGTGTCCGTGTCTGTCTGTGTGTGCCATAATTCTACTGTTATTATACACATATGATTATTGTCACATATGTATGACAAAGTTTTAGGAATGAGTTTGGTAAATCTTATACTGTCATGTCTGTGTGACCACACACTTCACTCTGACAGTGTGTCAGAGTGAAGCATTTGTTATGCTAATTGATGAGAGCTGCATCTCACACACAGAGCAGAATGGCTTGAAACTTTCTCAAACAAATCCTTCCAGATTCCAAACCGTGGGTCCCATCTTCAATCTGAAAGCATCACCAGATAGATAAATTTGTTGTGAACGCAAACATATAAAGCTTGTATGTCTATGGACTGAAAAATGTCACCTTAATCACAAGTTTACAATGTGTTGGCCCTCATCTTTTCTTCCAGAGATCATCATGAGGAGTTGTGTCCTGCACCTTCTAACGCTTCTTAAATCCAAACTGTTCAAGTTATGACAAAGTCCTTCACAAGTAATGTTCAGCAGGGGTAGAGCTGTAATTTGTGCAAGTTTGAAGCAGTTATGATAAACGGTGTAGGAGCAAATAACTTTTGTTCGACAGAATTTGTGAAAAACGTCACCTTACATTCAAATAACATCACACACACAAACACACACACAGGCTTGTGTCTGTCAGAGTGAAGCCATTGTTATGCTAATTAATGACCATGTCATTAGGTGACTTCAAGCTCAGTTTGACTAATAAGTAATGATAACAAAATCAGCATTAGGCATTTCACACTACAGCAGCAACACAACCTCACATGTCACCAGCCAGGCACCGCTGTGATAGAAGTTAACCTGCTGCACATTTCTTTGTTACTCACGACTGTCTTAAGTTACTGAATCTTTGCAGATCAGTCATTTCTTTGAGCATCACTTTTTGTCTTAACGTTCAAATATTACACTGCACAAATTCATCCTCAGCTCAAATCAAACCTCTGTCGTTTTTATATTTATTTGATTTAATAACACTGTGCACAAGGATCAGACTGGCAATCTGTCATAGCAGCTCCCAAATGTTTATTGCACATAATGTAGCTTACAACAACATTAATAAAAGTAATAATATTATAATTATAATTCTGGCAACTATAGTACAATATGTTGAATTAATATCTGATTGTATACATATGTGACACTAATCATATGTGTATAATAACAGTAGAAGTATGAGAAACACAGACAGACAGACATAGACGGCCGAGTTCTCAACATGCAGAGAGGGAGAGAAGGGAGAAAGAGGACAGAGGGGGGAGAGAGAGAGAGAGAGAGAGAGAGAGAGGGAGGGGGGATAGGGACTGGTGTGTGTGTGTGTGTGTGTGTGTGTCCGTTTCTGTCTGTGTGTGCCATACTTCTCCTGTTATTACACACATATGATTATTGTCACATATGTATACTATCAGATATTAATATATACTTCCCACATGTTGTACCACAATAGCCAGAATCATAAGTCAAACTCAATTTTAAAAACTGTAAAGGGTTCTTATGAAGGTGGTGTGAGCGTATATTTTGCAAGTTGTAGACATAAGCCATGTGACCTAATGAAACTTTCACATGTGCGATGATCAAACAACACACACACAAACACACACACAGGCTTGTGTCTGTCAGAGTGAAGCCATTGTTATGCTAATCAATGACCATGTCATTAGTTGACTTCAAGCTCAGTTTGACTAATAACTAATGATAACAAAATCAGCAGGAGGCATTTCACACTACAGCAGCAACACAACCTCACATGTCACCAGCCAGGCACCGCTGTGATAGAAGTTAACCTGCTGCATATTTCTTTGTTACTCAGGACTGTCTTAAGTTACTGAATTTTTGTAGATCAGTCATTTCTTTGAGCATCATTGTTTTGTCTTAACGTTCAAATATTACACTGCACAAATTCATCCTCAGCTCAAATCAAACCTCTGTCGTTTTTAATATTTATTTGTTTTAATAACACTGTGCACAAGGATCAGACTGTCAATCTGTCATAGCAGCTCCCAAATGTTTATTGCACATAATGTAGCTTACAACAACATTAATAAAAGTAATAATATTATAATTATAATTCTGGCAATTATAGTACAATATGTTGAATTAATATCTGATTGTATACATATGTGACACGAATCATATGTGTATAATAAAAGTAGGAGTATAACACACACACAGGCATAGACAGCCGAGTTAGCGATATGCAGAGAGGGAGAGAAGGGAGAAAGAGGACAGAGGGGGGAGAGAAAGAGAGAGAGATGGGGGGACAGGGAGGGAGAGAGAGAGTGTTTGCTGACATTTTGACATATCTCACATGTTTACATACTTCCTGTTTTTGGCAGAGGGAGTTACAGATTGCACTCAGTATACATAATGTTGTATGCATCAACAAGACTACATTTAATTTTTCTGTCAATTACATCAAAAGAAAGGTGTTTGATGAGACTACTGTGTTGTTGAATGTAACATTTCCTCAAAGATGTATATTCTTTCCTGATGTTTGTAACACTGTTACTGACTTGTACTTGAAATGAGGTGATTTACTGCAACCTCCAGGTCAGTCTCTTGGGTTCAGAGACATAAAATTGATAAAATACATGGAAATACTTTTAAGGTCATTTTTAAAGTAATTTAAAACCTCATGTGTGTGTGACCACTACACACTTCACTCTGACACACAGACTGTCAGAGTGAAGCCTTTGTTATGCTAATTAAGGACTGCATGCAGCTCACACACAGAGCAGAATGGCTTGAAACTTTCTCAAACAAATCCTTCCAGATGCCAAACCGTGGGTCCCATCTTAAATCTGAAAGCATCACCAGATAGATAAATTTGTTCTGAACGCAAACATATAAAGCTTGTATGTCTATGGCCTGAAAAATGTCACCTTAATCACAAGTTTACAGTGTGTTGGTCCTCATCTTTTCTTCCAGAGATCATCATGAGGAGTTGTGTCCTGCACCTTCTAACGCTTCTAAAATCCAAACCGTTCAAGTTATGACAAAGTCCTTCACAAGTAATGTTCAGCAGGGGTAGAGCTGTAATTTGTGCACGTTTGAAGCAGTTATGATAAACGGTGTAGGAGCAAATAATTTTTGATCGACAGAATTTGTGAAAAACGCCATCTTACATTCAAAGAGCGACAGCTCACTTCCTGTTGGAGTTAGGTCAGGGGTTGCAGTGCGACATTTGTAGGTCTTGATGAGACGAACGAGACAGTTTTGGTTTGGTCTTTCTAAGTGGTTCCTACTTGTCGCACCGGGCATTTTAGTGTGTCTAGGTGGCACAACAAATCATCAGGAGGTTTTGGCGCACATCACCTGAAACGCGCCATTATATCCAAACCATTCTAGTAATGGAAAAGTTACGCACAATAATTGATAAGGACACGTTGAACAATAATCTGTGCAAGTTTGAAGCCGATACGATAAACGGTGTAGGAGGAGATGTTTTTTAAAGGAATTTCTTTTTTTTTAGGAAAAATCTTACTTTGAAAGGAAATAGCTCACTTCCTGTTGGATTTAGGTCATGGGTGCGAGTGCGTGATTTGTAGGTCTTGATGAGACGAACACGGCTGTTTTGGTTTGATCTTCCTACGACGTTCCTACTGGCTGCAGCGGCCATTTAAGTGGTCTAGACTGATAGGTGGCGCTAGAGAGCCCATTTTGGCACTTTTCAGATTAATTTTGTCAGTTTATAAAATTTTTCGCCAGTCCTGACATGCGTGCCAATTTTGGTGAGTTTTGGAGCATGTTTAGGGGGTCAAATTCCAGTTGAAAGTCGCGTCGGATGAAACAAACAATAATAATAAAAAACGCTACAAAAACAATAGGGTCCTCGCCCTTTCAGGCCGAGGTCCCTAATTAAAGCTGCAAGCAGCGTTGGGAGGGACCTCGGCCCCCCGCCGTCGTCCCCCCACGCCGTCATCTCCCAGCTCAAGTTGTGTACATAAGCCATGTGACCTAATGAAACTTTGACGTGTGTGATGATCAAACAACACATCCATATTCAATTGAAATCATGTGACCTAGTGAAAGCTTGAGTGATATGTACCGGCTGTTGACAGGGTCTAAGTGCAGCAAACAGAAACAAATATATACTAAGACCTACAAATGTTGAATTAATATCTGATTGTATACATATGTGACACTAATCATATGTGTATTATAACAGTAGAAGTATGACACACACAGACACAGACGGCCAAGTTAACGACATGCAAAGAGGGAGAGAAGGGAGAAAGAGGACAGAGGGGGGAGAAAGAGAGACAGAGAGAGAGAGAGAGGGGGGACAGGGAGTGGAGTGTGTGTGTGTGTGTATGTGTGTGTAATTGTGTCGCTAAAATTACAAATTATGCTCTGGAGGTTGCTTTAAGGTTACATTATTATTTTTCTCCATCTCTCTCTCTCTCTCTCTCTCCCTCTCCTCTCTTTCTCTCTTTATCTCTCTCTCCCTGTCGTTCTCTCTCATACATACACCCACAATGAATATTTGGTATGTATACTCTGACTTGGAGTTAAAAATCAAAAAAAAAAATTAATATTTTTATGGTTGTTTTTCAACAAAGACAAAAAAAGTCCTGGAGGGGAACAGTGTGTATTTTTATTGAAAAAATAGAAACTGCCCCCCAAAATGATAATGCATCAAAATTGGTGTTGTTATTTATCATTCACATATCACAGACTGTGATAAATAAAATAAAAAAATCCATCCAACATTTATTATAAAGTTAATCTTAATTCATGTTTTTTTCATTAAAGTAACAGTGACTTCATGTAAATAAAATGGCAAATATATTGTGAAAATCCTCAAAAGGAATGAATATTAGATATGCATAATCTGAATACAAGTTGCTTAAAAGATTTAAGCAAAAAAATGTAGAGAAATATGTTAATATTTAATATTTTTCTGTTGTTCACACCGTTCCGAAGGGGACAGGTGTGATTTTTTATAAGGGCCCATGAGTGTTAAAAATGCAAGTTTCTTATGAAGGTGGTGTGAGCTTATAATTTGAAACTTGTAGACACAAGCCATGTGACCTAATGAAACTTTGACATGTGTGATGATCAAACAACACATCCAAATTCATTTGAAATCATGTGACCTAGTGAAAGCTTGAGTGATGTGTACCGGCTGCTTTGAGGATCTAAGTGCAGCAAACAGACACAAATATATACTAAGACCTACAAATGTTGAATTAAAATCTGATTGTATACATATGTGACACTAATCATATGTGTATAATAACACTAGAAGTATGACACACACAGACAGACAGACATAGACGGCCGAGTTCTCAACATGCAGAGAGGGAGAGACGAGAGAAAGAGGACAGAGGGAGGAGAGAGAGAGAGAGAGAGAGAGAGAGACAGAGAGAGAGAGAGAGAGGGGATAGGGAGTGGAGTGTGTGTGTGTGTGTGTGTGTGTGTGTGTGTGTGTGTGTGTGTGTGTGTGTGTGTGTGCATGTGTGTGTGTGTGTGTGTGTGTGTGTCTCTGTGTCTGTCTGTGTGTGCCATACTTCTACTGCTATTATAGACATATGATTATTGTCATATGTATACTATCAGATATTAATATATACTTCCCACATGTTGTACCACAATAGCCAGAATCATAAGTAAAACTCAATTTTAAAAACTGTAAAGGGTTCTTATGAAGGTGGTGTGAGCGTATATTTTGAAAGATGTAGACATAAGCCATGTGACCTAATGAAACTTTGACATGTGTGATGATCAAACAACACATACATATTCACTTGAATTCATGTGACCTAGTGAAAGTTTGAGTGATGTGAACTGGCTGCTTTGAGGATCTAGGTGCAGCAATCACACACAAATATATACTAGTTAATGTCAGTGGAGAAAGTGAGCAGGACTACATATATTCCCATTCTTAATGAGTTAAAAGACTTTCACCAGGACATCTTGTATTTACAGGTTTTTGGTATCAGGCATTTCTTTCAGAGTTTTAGGAATGAGTTTGGTAAATGTTATACTGTCATGTCTGTGTGACCACACACACACACACACACACACACACACACACACTTCACTCTGGTTTGCTATGTAAACATTATACTGCAAATATAACAATGCATAACTACAAACAAAATTTTAACACAATACCAGAACATTACCATGGAAAAATCATGAATTATAAAGGACAGTGAATAACAAAAGACAATGAATTTTACAAAGACTCATCAGTTATTAAACAAAATAGCTTGTAATTTTTCATATATCATTTCCTCAAAGAAATAGATTCTTTCCTATGATTGACTTGCACTTGAAATTATGTAATTTGCTCTAACCCTCCACGTCAATCACTTGAATTAAGAGAAATCAAATTAGTGCAAATAAATGGAAATACATTTATGGTTATTTTTACAATAATTTAAAACCTCTTCATCTGTTAAAAGCTTGGGTATACAACTAATGTATGCAATCATTGTCAAGCTCAATGTCACATGTAAAGGGTGCTTTTGAAGGTATTGTGAGCTTATATTTCGAAAATTCCTCACACATCACACTATCCAGGCACCGCTGTGATAGAAGTCAACCTGCGAGACACTGGAGCACAAAGGCTCTGGAGAAGAGGCCGAGTTACTGACATGCAGTATGGCCGAGTTAGTGACATGCAGTAACAGGACACGAGACAGAGAGATGGGGGGACAGGGAGGGAGAGAGAGAGTGTTTGCTGACATTTTGACATATCTCACATGTTTACATACTTCCTGTTTTTGGCAGAGGGAGTTACAGATTGCACTCAGTATACATAATGTTGTATGCATCAAAAAGACTACATTTAATTTTTCTGTCAATTACATCAAAAGAAAGGTGTTTGATGAGACTACTGTGTTGTTGAATGTAACATTTCCTCAAAGATGTATATTCTTTCCTGATCTTTGTAACACTGTTACTGACTTGTACTTGAAATGAGGTGATTTACTGCAACCCTCCAGGTCAGTCTCTTGGTTTCAGAGACATAAAATTAATAAAATACATGGAAATACTTTTAAGGTCATTTTTAAAAAACGTCATCTTACATTCAAATAACAACAGCGCACTTCCTGTTGGAGTTAGGTCAGGGGTTGCAGTGCGACATTTGTAGGTCTTGATGAGACGAACGAGACAGTTTTGGTTTGGTCTTTCTAAGTGGTTCCTACCCGTCACAGCGGGCATTTTCGTGGGTCCAGGTGGCACAACAAATCCTCAGGAGGGTTGGGAGCACATCACCTGTAACACGCCATTATATCCAAACCATTTGAGGATTGAAAAAGTTACGCACAATAATTGATAAGGACACGTTGAAGAATAATGTGTGCGAGTTTTTTGTTATACTAATTAAGGACTGCATGCAGCTCACACACAGAGCAGAATGGCTTGAAACTTTCTCAAACAAATCCTTCCAGATCCCAAACCATGGGTCCCATCTCCAATCTGAAAACATCACCAGATAGATAAATTTGTTCTGAACGCAAAAATATAAAGCTTGTATGTCTATGGACTGAAAAATGTCACCTTAATCACAGGTTTACAGTGTGTTGGGAGGGAGAGAAGGGAGAAAGAGGACAGAGGGGGGAGGGAGAGAGAGAGAGAGAGAGAGAGAGAGAGAGAGAGAGAGAGAGAGAGAGAGAGAGAGAACAGGGAGTGGAGTGTGTGTCTGTCTGTGTCTGTCTGTGTGTGCCATACTTCTACTGCTATTGTAGACATATGATTATTGTCATATGTATACCATCAGATATTAATATATACTTCCCACATGTTGTACCACAATAGCCAGAATCATAAGTCAAACTCAGTTTTAAAAACTGTAAAGGGTTCTTATGAAGGTGGTGTGAGCATATATTTTGCAATTTGTAGACATAAGCCATGTGACCTAATGAAACGTTGACATGTGTGATGATCAAATCAAACCTCTGTCGTTTTTATATTTATTTGTTTTAATAACACTGTGCACAAGGACCAGACTGTCAGTCTGTCAGATCAGCTCTGAAATGTTTAATGCTCATAATATGTAGGTCTTATTGTTTACATTTTAAAAATCTTTATGACGCTTCAAAGACGTACTATCAATGACTAATAATCTCTATCAATGATGTTATTAGTCACACTGATGGAACATAATTCCTATAGCCTAATATTGCAAATTATTTGTTAATATTTCTGAGTGAGCAATGGTGCAACATTGCAGAGTCTTTAAATTTACTACATCTGTAACTGAAATACTGTCACTGAATGCTGTTGAGTCAAGAAACAAATATCGATCAATCAATCAATCAATATCACAAATCACAATTTGCCTCACAGGGCTTTACAGCATACAACATCCCTCTATCCTCAGGACCCCATGAGACAGAAGGGGAGACAGAGAGACATGCAGGAGAGATGATCATGACAGTAGCTTACAACAACATTAATGAAAGCAATAATATTAAAATTATAATTCTAGCAATTGTGGTACAATATGTTGAATTAATATCTGATAGTATACATATGTGACAATAATCATATGTGTATAATAACAGTAGAAGTATAACACACACAGACATAGATGACCGAGTTAGACATGCAGAAAGGGAGAAAAGGGAGAAAGAGGACAGAGGGGGGAGAGAGAGAGAGACAGAGAGAGAGGGGGCAGGGAGTGGAGTGTGTGTACAATATGTTGAATTAATATCTGATTGTATACATATGTGACACTAATCATATGTGTATAATAAAAGGGAGTGGAGTGTGTGTGTGGGTGTCTGTCTGTCTGTGTGTCTCTGTGTGTCCGTGTCTGTCTGTGTGTGCCATAATTCTACTGTTATTATACACATATGATTATTGTCACATAAGTATGACAAAGTTTTAGGAATGAGTTTGGTAAATGTTATACTGTCATGTCTGTGTGACCACACACTTCACTCTGACAGTGTGTCAGAGTGAAGCCTTTGTTATGCTAATTAAGGACTGCATGCAGCTCAGACACAGAGCAGAATGGCTTGAAACTTTCTCAAACAAATCCTTCCAGATGCCAAACCGTGGGTCCCATCTTAAATCTGAAAGCATCACCAGATAGATACATTTGTTCTGAACGCAAACATATAAAGCTTGTATGTCTATGGCCTGAAAAATGTCACCTTAATCACAAGTTTACAGTGTGTTGGTCCTCATCTTTTCTTCCAGAGATCATCATGAGGAGTTGTGTCCTGCACCTTCTAACGCTTCTAAAATCCAAACCGTTCAAGTTATGACAAAGTCCTTCACAAGTAATGTTCAGCAGGGGTAGAGCTGTAATTTGTGCAAGTTTGAAGCAGTTATGATAAACGGTGTAGGAGCAAATAATTTTTGATCGACAGAATTTGTGAAAAACGCCATCTTACATTCAAAGACCGACAGCTCACTTCCTGTTGGAGTTAGGTCAGGGGTTGCAGCGCGACATTTGTAGGTCTTGATGAGACGAACGAGACAGTTTTGGTTTGGTCTTCCTAAGTGGTTCCTACACGTCACACCGGGCATTTTAGTGTGTCTAGGTGGCACAACAAATCATCAGGAGGTTTTGGCACATCACCTGAAACGCGCCATAACATCCAAACCAGTCGAGGATTGAAAAGTTACGCACAATAATTGATAAGGACACGTTGAACAATAATCTGTGCGAGTTTGAAGCCGATCGATAAAGCGGTGTCGGACTAGTTGATTTTAAAGGAATTTCTTTTTTTGAGGAAAAATCTTACTTTGAAAGGAAATAGCTCACTTCCTGTTGGATTTAGGTCATAGGTGCGAGTGCGTGATTTGTAGGTCTTGATGAGACGAACACGGCTGTTTTGGTTTGATCTTCCTACGACGTTCCTACTGGCTGCAGCGGCCATTTTAGTGGTCTAGACTGATAGGTGGCGCTACAGAGCCCATTTTGGCACTTTTCAGAATAATTTTTTCATTTTATAAAATTTTTCACCAGTCCTGACATGCGTGCCAATTTTGGTGAGTTTTGGAGCATGTTTAGGGGGTCAAATTCCAGTTGAAAGTCGCGTACGCTGAAAGAACTAATAATAATAATAATAATAATAATAATAATAAACACTACAAGAACAAGAGGGTCCTCGCCCTTTCAGGCCGAGGTCCCTAATAAACACTACAAGAACAATAGGGTCCTCGCCCTTTCAGGCCGAGGTCCCTAATTAAAGCTGCAAGCAGCGTTGGGAGGGACCTCGGCCCCCCGCCGTCGTCCCCCAGCTCAAGTTGCAGACGTAAGCCATGTGACCTAATGAAACTTTGACATGTGTGATGATCAAACAACACACACACACAAACACACACAGGCCTGTGTCTGTCAGAGTGAAGCCATTGTTATGCTAATTAATGACCACGTACTTAGGTGACAGCACAGGCACTTCAAGTTCAGTTTGACTAATGACTAATGATAACAGAATCAGCAGGACGCATTTGACACCACAGCAGCAACACAACCACACACACCACACTATCCAGGCATCGCTGTGATAGAAGTTAACCTGCAAGACAGTGGAACACAAAGGCTCTGGAGAAGAGGCCGAGTTACTGATATGCAGTACGGCAGTTAGTGACCAGCAGAGAGGGAGAAGAGAGAGAGAGGAGAGAGGGAGAGAGAGAGAGAGAGGGGACAGGGAGTGGAGTGTGTGTGTGTCTGTGTGTGTGTGAGTGTAATTGTGTCGCTAAAATTTGCAAATTATGAACTGCAGGTTGCTTTAAGGTTACATTATTTTTTTTCTCCATGTCTCTCTCTCTCTCTCTACATATATATATATATATATATATATATATATAATATATCTCCCTGTCTTTCTCTCTCATACATACACCCACAATGAATATTTGGTATGTATACTCTGACTAGGAGTTAAAAATCAAAAAAAAAAATTAATATTTTTATGGTTGTTTTTCAACAAAGACAAAAATAAGTCCTGAAGGGGAACAGTTTCTATTTTTATTGAAAAATAGAAACTGCCCCCAAAAATGATAATGCATCAAAATTTGTGTTTTTATTTATCATTCACATATAACAGACTGTTATAAATAAAATAAAAAAAATCCATCCAACATTTATTATATAGTTAATCTTAATTCATGTTTTTTTCATTAAAGTAACAGTGACTTCATGTAAATAAAATGGCAAATATATTGTGAAAATCCTCAAAAGGAATGAATATTAGATATGCATAATCTGAGAACAAGTTGCTTAAAAGATTTAAGCAAAAATGTAGAGAAATATGTTAATATTTAATATTTTTCTGTTGTTCACACCGTTCAAGGGGACGGGTGTGATTTTTATAAGGGGGCCCTGAGGGTTAAAAATGCAAGGTTCTTATGAAGGTGGTGTGAGCTTATAATTTGAAACTTGTAGACACAAGCCATGTGACCTAATGAAACTTTGACATGTGTGATGATCAAACAACACATCCATATTCATTTGAAATCATGTGACCTAGTGAAAGCTTGAGTGATATGTACTGGCTGCTTTGAGGATCTAAGTGCAGCAAACAGACACAAATATATACTAAGACCTACAAATGTTGAATTAAAATCTGATTGTATACATATGTGACACTAATAATATGTGTATAATAACACTAGAAGTATGACACACACAGACAGACAGACATAGACGGCCGAGTTCTCAACATGCAGAGAGGGAGAGACGAGAGAAAGAGGACAGAGGGGAGAGAGAGAGACAGAGAGAGAGAGAGAGAGGGGGGGATAGGGAGGTGTGTGTGTCTCTGTGTGTGTCCGTGTCTGTCTGTGTGTGCCATACTTCTCCTGTTATTACACACATATGATTATTGTCACATATCTATACCATCAGATATTAATATATACTTCCCACATGTTGTACCACAATAGCCAGAATCATAAGTCAAACTCAATTTTAAAAACTGTAAAGGGTTCTTATGAAGGTGGTGTGAGCGTATATTTTGAAAGTTATAGACATAAGCCATGTGACCTAATGAAACTTTGACATGTGTGATGATCAAATCAAACCTCTGTCGTTTTTATATTTATTTGTCTTAATAACACTGTGCACAGGGATCAGACTTTCAGTCTGTCAAAGTAGCTCCAAAATGTTTATTGCACATAATGTAGCTTACAACAACATTAATAAAAGTAATAGTATGATAATTACAATTCTGGCAACTATAGTACAATATGTTGAATTAATATCTGATTGTATACATATGTGACACTAATCATATGTGTATAATAACAGCAGAAGTATGAGAAACACAGACAGACAGACATAGGACGGCTGAGTTCTCAACATGCAGAGAGAGAAGGAGAAGAGAGAGAGAGAGAGAGAGAGAGAGAGAGAGAGAGAGAGAGAGAGAGAGAGAGAGGGGATAGGGACTGGTGTGTGTGTGTGTGTGTCTGTGTGTGTCCGTTTCTGTCAGTGTGTGCCATACTTCTCCTGTTATTACACACATATGATTATTGTCACATATGTATACTATCAGATATTAATATATACTTCCCACATGTTGTACCACAATAGCCAGAATCATAAGTCAAACTCAATTTAAAAACTGTAAAGGGTTTTTATGAAGGTGGTGTGAGCGTATATTTTGCAATTTGTAGACATAAGCCATGTGACCTAATGAAACTTTGACAGTTTGTGATATAAGTTAACCTGCAAGACAGTGGAGCACAAAGGCTCTGGAGAAGAGGCCAAGTTACTGACATGCAGTAACAGGACACGAGAGAGAGAGAGAGAGAGAGAGAGAGATGGAGGGACAGGGAGGGAGAGAGAGAGAGTTTGCTGACACATTGACATATCTCACACGTTCACATACTTCCTGTTTGTGGCAGACAAAGTTACAGATTGCACGAAGTATACATAATGTTGTATGCATCAAATACACAGCATTTAATTTTTCGATCAATTACATCAAAAGAAAGTGTTTGATGAGGCTACTGTGTTGTTGAATGTAACATTTCCTCAAAGATGTATATTCTTTCCTGATGTTTGTAACACTGTTACTGACTTGTAGTTGAAATGAGGTGATTTACTGCAACCCTCCAGGTCAATCACTTGAGTTCAGAGACATAAAATTGATAAAAGAAATGGAAATACTTTAAAGGTCATTTTTAAAGTAATTTAAAACCTCATGTGTGTGTGACCACACACATACACACTTCACTCTGACACACAGACTGTCAGAGTGAAGCCTTTGTTATGCTAATTAATGACAGCTGCCACTCACACACAGAGCAGAATGGCTTGAAACTTTCTCAAACAAATCCTTCCAGATGCCAAACCATGGGTCCCATCTTCAATCTGAAAACATCACCAGATAGATACATTTGTTCTGAACGCAAACATATAAAGCTTGTATGTCTATGGCCTGAAAAATGTCACCTTAATCACAAGTTTACAGTGTGTTGGCCCTCATCTTTTCTTCCAGAGATCATCATGAGGAGTTGTGTCCTGCACCTTCTAACGCTTCTAAAATCCAAACCGTTCAAGTTATGACAAAGTCCTTCACAAGTAATGTTCAGCAGGGGTAGAGCTGTAATTTGTGCAAGTTTGAAGCAGTTATGATAAACGGTGTAGGAGCAAATAATTTTTGATCGACAGAATTTGTGAAAAACGCCATCTTACATTCAAAGACCGACAGCGCACTTCCTGTTGGAGTTAGGTCAGGGGTTGCAGCGCGACATTTGTAGGTCTTGATGAGACGAACGAGACAGTTTTGGTTTGGTCTTTCTAAGTGGTTCCTACCCGTCGCACCAGGCATTTTAGTGTGTCTAGGTGGCACAACAAATCGTCAGGAGGTTTTGGCGCACATCACCTGAAACGCGCCATAACATCCAAACCAGTCGAGGATTGAAAAAGTTACGCACAATAATTGATAAGGACACATTGAAGAATAATGTGTGCGAGTTTGAAGCCGATACGATAAACGGTGTAGGAGGAGATGTTTTTTAAAGGAATTTCTTTTTTTTTCGGAAAAATCTTACTTTGAAAGGAAATAGCTCACTTCCTGTTGGATTTAGGTCATAGGTGCGAGTGCGTGATTTGTAGGTCTTGATGAGACGAACACAGCTGTTTTGGTTTGATCTTCCTACGACGTTCCTACTGGCTGCAGCGGCCATTTTAGTGGTCTAGACAGATAGGTGGCGCTGAGCCCATTTTGGCACTTTTCAGATTAATTTTTCATTTATAAAATTTTTCCCAGTCCTGACATGTGACAGAATTTTGGTGAGACATGTTCAGAGAGAGAAGGGACGGTTAGAGGAGGCATCAGCTGAAGAGAAGTGTCTGTGTGTGTGTATGTGTGTGGAGCCATAGAGACACTGAGAGAGTGTGTTGTGTGTGT